>NC_084661.1:0-297500 GCF_019802595.1 Syngnathoides biaculeatus
GCGTCGTCGTCGTGGACGACCTTGGTGCTCATGTTGTGGCTCAAGGCGGCGTCGTGGACGACCTTGGCGCTCATGTTGTGGCTCAAGGCGTCGTCGTCGTGGACGACCTTGGCGCTCATGTTGTGGCTCAAGGCGTCGTCGTCGTGGACGACCTTGGCGCTCATGTTGTGGCTCAAGGCGTCGTCGTCGTGGACGACCTTGGCGCTCATGTTGTGGCTCAAGGCGTCGTCGTGGTGGACGACCTTGGCGCTCATGTTGTGGCTCAAGGCGTCGTCGTGGTGGACGACCTTGGCGCTCATGTTGTGGCTCAAGGCGTCGTCGTGGTGGACGACCTTGGCGCTCATGTTGTGGCTCAAGGCGCGTCGTGGTGGACGACCTTGGCGCTCATGTTGTGGCTCAAGGCGTCGTCGTGGTGGACGACCTTGCTGCTCATGTTGTGGCTCAAGGCGTCGTCGTGGTGGACGACCTTGCTGCTCATGTTGTGGCTCAAGGCGTCGTCGTGGTGGACGACCTTGCTGCTCATGTTGTGGCTCAAGGCGTCGTCGTGGTGGACGACCTTGGTGCTCATGTTGTGGCTCAAGGCGTCGTCGTGGTGGACGACCTTGCTGCTCATGTTGTGGCTCAAGGCGTCGTCGTGGTGGACGACCTTGGTGCTCATGTTGTGGCTCAAGGCGTCGTCGTGGTGGACGACCTTGGTGCTCATGTTGTGGCTCAAGGAGACGTCGTGGTGGACGACCTTGGTGCTCATGTTGTGGCTCAAGGCGTCGTCGTGGTGGACCTTGGTGCTCGTGAGCCCTTCTGGATTGTCCAGTAAAACCTCTCCCAAGCCAAGTACTGCATCAATTTCTACCACTTTTGTTTTCAACAGATCTTCACAAAAATAAAAATATTTTCAATTGAGTTGAATTGAAAGAATGACACTGAAAATGGACTTTAGTCATAACTATTCTCTGGGTCACAGCACCTTAGTGTCTGATAATATAATCAGTCAGAAAGTCATGCCAGTTTCAGGGAGAATAAAAATCCAGTTACACCAGGTGGCAGAAAATAGTCAATACGCTTGTGGCCATTCCTATTGGGAGCAGTGTTTGACTCAGCAGGCCCCGATTTAAAAAGGAAACATACATTTTTAACACTTAAAATATGCACCGTTTCAATGAAAAGGTGAAACTCTGGAGTAGAGAACTTAAAGCTCCCTAAACTCTTACCTTCTTTAGCATGCAGTGCCAAGACTGAATCCAAAGACTGGAGAAGTTCAATAGCACTCTTTAGCGAAACAGCTTCAGGAGACACTTCTATACCAAATGTAAACAAAGTTAATGTCAAACAGATTTAATTCACCAATAACATTCTCACCCGGCATTTTCTTCAGCCTAACATCAGACTCAGAATGTGCAGTGGCAGTAGGAAAAGAAAATCCTGCAGAGACAAACTCAGTTCAGGACACAAACAGTCTTCTTTCAACAGAACTTGAGCTGGGGGGTTAGGGGGCGATGTAATAATCACCTTTGCCGATAAAGACAGCATGTGCCAGCACAACCAAGAACCAAACAGCAGCCATTGCTTCTAGGACAGTCATAGGTCAGCTGGATTTGAGGAGCTTTTAAAACAGGTGAGAAGTGACCACAGCTGGTGCTAATGGGCTATAATTTACAAAGGTTGTACCACCTCTGCAAGATCGGAGCAAAAAATTAAACAATGTTGGACTCCATTGTCTTGTCTTTAAATTTAAGTTGAGCTGCTCTGGTTGTTGTATGTAATTATTTATCTAGTTTTTTATTTTTTAAGACCTTGACTTTTGAAATTGTTGCAGCTTGGATTCTGAATTTGATAAAACTGGAAGAAAAATCTGAATAAAGTTGGAATTTGCAGGTTTTTTTCTCCGCTTACTTGTGCTTTCAAACACAAAACGTAAAAAAGAAATGATATTTTGTAAAATATTTCTAAATTATCTGACAACTATTTACATTTAGTCCATTTTTCAACCTCAATGGATGGCAATGGGAAATATAAAAGTAAGACAATAACTGGGGACCATTAATGACAATGATAAAACACATGGCAAATGGAGACAGACAACACCGGCACCCACACATAGAGGAAATTTAGTCTCTCCAATTAATGCATGTTTCTTTTTTTAAATATTGGAGGAATCCAGAGTGCCCTGAGAAAACCCACACAGGTACAGGGAGAACCTCTAGCCTATGATGCAGCCAGTTGTGCCACAAATTGGTAGTGGCATGGGGGCTGAGTTGTTGAGTGGCTTATTGCTTTATTTTATTTTATTTTTTTAAAAACACTTATGGGTAGAATATAGTGGAAGGTAAGACTAATAATTAAAACAATATGTTGTCCAGTAATTCAACAAAGACACTGATCTAACATTACTAGTTGTAGCACATAGATGCAGAGGCATATTACATTAACCATGATAAAAGCTTTCTTTTTTAATGAAAATCTCCTTTTATTTTTTTAACACAACCCCAAAACATAAAAAAAGAGAAATGGTGTGACTACCAGACATTTCTCAGCATTGAACATGTACGTATGCTTGTCTTCTTTGTCAATTTGAAACGACTGCTCATCAGTAAATGCCATAGGTTTGCTCCTTTCCATCTCTGTATCTGTCCAGGTAGCGTAGAGGTTGTCCTTTGGGGTATTTCACTTGCGGTGGGTGGTAAACTGGAGGGCGGATGAATTCAAACACAGGCTCTCGCATCTCTGCAAGTGAAGATATTCATCATTAAACATGAGTGATAAGCCATGATACACTAATAAGATTCGTTTTTGGAGGCCGCGATACAGATTTACTCACTGAGTGTATTGTGGAAGGTGCTGGTGACAGACTCATCCCACTGGCACTGGAAGAACGCCAGACCGGCTGGTGTCATGCTGTCCTGATGTTTTCTGTCGAAATCCACTGTTTTGAACGTACGGTCTACCAGTGAATGACTACGGAAAAAAAGCAACAATCGCTATTGTTATTTGTTATGCATGCGGTAAAAATGTCAATTCCCTGTAAGAACTCAAAGCCTGCCCAAGTTATGGGAGGCAAAGATCACGCTGCTGCCCACCATAGAGACGGCCTTAAATCTTCCTGGAAGCGTATGGGCCCCCCCTGCTGGAAAAGGACGTAAATGTAGCGGTGGAAGCCCGTTCCTCTTGCGGGAAAAGGAGCCAGATAGTGACATAGTTGTTCTCCAGCCTGGACCGCTCCACCTGGTATATTCCCACTGTGGAAATACGAGTCAAAGTCGTCGTCATCACACGTTATCACGCATCGCTACTGTCCAATGAAAAGCACTTACAGTGCGACACCGCTAAATTGCGCTTCTGATTAGAAAAACAATGCAATTACGAACATATGCTATAACTGAAATAGTTGCTATTAAGTTTTACACCATAAACAAATGCATTGCCTATGTACAGTGACATCTCTTACCAGTTGCGGTGGTTGTAGTAGATGTAGGAACAAACTTTTAAAATATTTATATTATGCCTACTTATTTCATGATTGGTAAAAAAAAAAAAAAGTTTGCACGCTTTGAATGAAAGTTTCTGATACTTGCTGTCCAACCCTAATATTATCATATTTTTATTATATTTTAGGCGGCACGGTGGGTCAGCTGGATAAGCGTTGCTAAAACGTGATTTCCATTCATGTTTGAAATGTGCATTTCATATTCAAATTGGCAAAGTGGGTGGCACGGTGAACCAGCTGGAAAATGTTGGCCTCACAGTTCTGAGGTCCGTGGTTCATACCTGGAACCCGCCTGTGTTGAGTTTACAAGTTCTCCCTGTGCCTGCGTGGGTTTCCTCCGGGCACTCCGGTTTCCTCCCACATTTCAAAAACACACAACATTAATTGGACACTCTAAAATTGCCCCTAGGTGTGATTGTGAGTGCAGCTGTTTGTCTCGATGTGCCCTGCGATTGGCTGGCAACCGGTTCAGGGTGTACACCGCCTCCTGCCCATTGACAGCTGGGATAGGCTCCAGCACTTCCCTTGACCCTCGTGAGGATAAGCAACGATGAAAATAGATGGATGGATGGATATGATATTTTCTCATATTTTACAATACAAGGGTTTTGATCAAGCATTATATTGTGATTACCAGCATAATTTGGATTTGAAAATAGTGTTAACAATACATAAACTATCTCAGTGCACGTGTGCAAAATAAAAGCCTCTTCTTGAGCAAACCCTTTAATCACAGGTGTCAAACACGAGGCCCGGGGCTTGGATCCGGCCAGCAATATGATTTTATTTGGCCTGTGGAAGCAAATCAACTTCCATGATTCTTGTGAGAATTTCAAATTGTCATACATGATAACATTGATATTTTATAAGCATTTTTGAGTTACCAAATATGAACAATGGTTGCAAAACATTACCCTTGATTTCTGATTCTTTAAAATTTTGATGGTTTTGCAATCATAACAGCCCTCTGAGGGAAACCTTATCTAAAATGACAAAAATGAGTTTGCCACCCCTGCCTTAAATCTATACCTGGAATTGTCTCCTGTTCAGCTAATAAACATCTTTGGTTATCATTTGAAAAATTATGATCCATATACTTCATTGAGCAGTGATTTTAAAGGGATTTGGGGGAAAATTGTTTTTTTTCATGAGATTGTATTGAAAGCCTCAATATGAATCGAGTAAAACTTTAGCTGTTTGCCTATTTCTGATTATTTTGTTTGTGAGCAAGCCTTTCTGCAATAATGCCCCAATTTTACATCACAATGGGGATAATATACCTAATATCTACCCACATGCCATGTTTGTCCATCCATTGCATGATCAGCTAGGCAGTTGTTCACTTCCCCCACATTTTAACACTGAAGTTTGCTTCTACAAAAACATTTGCTGGTTATAAAATCAAATAAAACTATCATTTGAATTTCTTACACAAGCCAGTGCAGGTATTCAGCTTCATTATCGAGAAGATGTTCATCTGAAAAACACAAAAATATGTTTGATGTTGAACACTAACATATGAGAATTTTTAGATGGTAGCTGCATTGTACTAAAACGTGCAGCCCGACCTGGTGAGGTGAGGAGGAGGGTCCAAAGCGAGCCCTCATCAGCATCAAAGCTGACTACAGGAGCAGATGCTGCCTGGGTGAGAAAGTCAAACAAGCATAAGGAAAATGCATTGCAAGCAGCCGTTGTTACACTGCCCATACTTCTGTTGGTGTCAGCGCATTCCCATAATGCACTTGACTGCCGGTTCCCTGGTTATAGCGGATCCGAAGAGGTATTTGAGGCAGGAAATACGCCATCGGGAAAAGATCGCTGAAGACCCCGTAGTGGTCTGCCAGTCTTTTTATATGAAATGGGCCACTGCTCTTCTCCCATATTTCCTGCACGCGATTCGCAGATATCTTGACTGAGACAGAAAACGTGATCACTAAATTACAAACTAGGTCCAAAGTAGTCCATCCATTTATCTTCTATATTATTATAATTTCAGTACCGTCGTGATTGAACCTACATGTGCGCAAACGACATTCCCTCTCCAAGTCAACATTCTTCTTGTTCCCCTTCATCACCTGCCTCCTTGCTCTCAGTTCATCGGTTCTAGAGTGTCGATACCAAGGTAGTCCGATATTCACCCGTGTTGCACCTGACAAAACACACAAATCACAAAAAGATCAAGGTTTAAGCAGTGAACATGTATCTTGATTTTTCTAAACCGTAATGATAATTGGGGTAATTTTGAGCAACACCAGGTCCAATTAAAATCACCAAATGTATGACTGTCGTATGTCTCAAAAATAATTTTCTGACCAAATTATCTTGCCATACACTAATAAAGGAGCAGCTGGTGTGTATCGAGTGTTTGCGCATCTCCCAAGTCAATAAAAATGTTCACTGTACTGTTCCCCACTTTAAAAGGATAATATGGTGGCGTCCTCTCTTGTCTCTCACCATGTTCCGGATCCTCCTTCTCCAAATAACCTTGATAGGTCTTCCACCAGACCAGCTTGTTTTTCGCATCTTCAACCTGTCTCAAGTAACGGTTGAAGCTGCGATATTTCTCGATTGTGTCAATGTTTTGAACATCAATGTCTTCATTTGGCATCGGACCCAAGGGAGGACTCCGTCGACAGAGGAACACTGTTATGTGGAAATGCACAAATATTTTTAGTTATTATTCTATGTAGTTTCCTGTACACCATGGAAAACTAACCCAAGAATACATTGCTATTTCAACTATTAACTTCATCATATTTTTATTGATTTATATACGCTACATACAGCTCAGTGTGAAGCAAGATGAATACATTTTAACAGAGAAGAGTGGCAACTTTTCACGGGCACACTTAAACAGAGCACTACTTAATCAAGCTAATCGTTGATACTAAAACTTTATAAATAAGCGAAAATTTCAACATTTCACTTCATCAATTAGTGAAAGTTTGATTATTTCACTTTTTCAATTTCACTAATAGTTGTCTTTTAAAATATTACGGCACAAGCGAATGTGAGCACAGGATATGAGTCTAAGCAGCGTCCGCACCCAGCATTAAAATAAGTGCACACACTAAACAGCATGTCTTGAACAAATAAAACTACCCAAGCGTCATTACTTTTCCCTGTTGTGCTAAAAGTCCTTGCGTTGTTGACCGTTAAATCAAAACAATTCCCAAGAACACTGACAGCGACCTTGCGGAGCGCCATTTTGGATGGAGCGACGGTGGCCGAAAAAAAAGACATTCATGCTAACTCGTATATTTTTCTTTTCTTTTGTTTTGTTTACATATAGAGTATACTTAAAGGGCCGTTTTTACACGATTACGATACTACATGTTCTGGTACTACTGCTACTAATAATGACGATACTCATATTGATACTACAATATATGTGAACAAAGCACCGATTTTGTTTGTAACTTTTATGGAAATCATTTCTCGGCGCAGCCGATGCGTAGAGGAGGTTCAGTTTGGTGGCCTTAGAATCGCATCCCTGCTCTTTGCATATGATGTGGTTCTGTGCGGTGGAAGATGGATGAATGGATGGATAATAGCTGTCAGTAAAAGCCATTAAAATACATAGACTATAGGAATGTGCG
This sequence comes from Syngnathoides biaculeatus, assembly GCF_019802595.1. NCBI lineage: Eukaryota > Metazoa > Chordata > Actinopteri > Syngnathiformes > Syngnathidae > Syngnathoides > Syngnathoides biaculeatus. Next base: position 7,081 of record NC_084661.1, read on the forward strand.
ATTTTTAATTTTTCTAGTAGTACTTAAAGGCATCATTTTGTCATCGCTGGGGAAGGGTCACAGGTGACGCTGCATTTTGATACGCTGTCAATTTTGGGAATGATTTGGTTCGTTTCTGTTAAACGCATTGAATAAATTAGAATATCCGCTTTTTATTATTTTTCAGTATGTTTGTCTTGTTCTGAAGCTCCAAGCTGAAGCTGTTCAGGCTCCATTTAGCTTCTCTGTCCACCTTGCTACGTTAATGTGTGTTTAGCTAACTGCGCGACGCTTTATGAGCTGCTTGGTTGCCTGTGTTGCTTTGTTGTCGAATCATCAGTTAGGAGTATGAGACATTTTGGAAGAGGGATATGATATTTATGGTGCGGATCATTTTTATCGTAATTTCCTACCAAATTCACTACAGGTAAGCTATTATTTACGGCATCTTCACCAACCTTTTGTTTATACTCGTCTCAGACACGTTGCTGTTTTTTTTTTTTTCTCGCCCCAACTCGCAGAGATGGATTCTCAGAGCTCCAATAATCTTAAATGTGCCATATGTCTAGACTACTTTCAAGATCCAGGCACCATCCCTTGTGGGCACACATTCTGTCTGAAGTGTATCACTCACCATTGGGACACTAAATCAGTTTCTGGTATTGCACCTGACTGCCCCATGTGCAATGAAAAGTTTGCCGCCCGGCCCATCCTCAAGCGAAACGTGTCCTTGTCGCTCCTGGTGGAATCTGCGAAAAGCAATACCAGCCTGTCCTGCAAAGACTGCATCAGGGAGGAAGTTGGATCCACGTTTTGTGATCATCATCATAAGCCTTTAGTTTATTACTGCAAGCGGGATAAGATGCCGGTGTGCTGCGAGTGTGCCATCACAAGGTGCAAGAACCATGACAAGGACTTGTTGGAGACAGAAAGGAAAAAACAAAAGGTACACAATTCACATTATGTGTCGTAGTGCTGAACACAGTCTCATAGTTCATAGTGTTTTTTTTTTTTTTTTAAAGACACTCTAGCTTCCTGCCTTGTTTAAAAATTGCGACATTACCAACCAATCAATGTCCAATACTGTTCATCCTCATCAAGCTTTGGTTAGCTGGACCCTGCACTGGTCACCAGCCAATTTCAGGGCATATATAGCCCGATAGCTAACCATTTATTCCAGGGGTGCCCAGACTTTTTTAACCCAAGATCTACATCTCAAGCATCCAGCCTCTCGTGACCGATGGGGGTGTGTTTTTTTTTTTTTTTAAAGAATGACAAATAACGAAATAGAATGACCAAGTCACAAAGATCTACCCACTACAAAAAATGCAAAACATATTTATTTTAAAGTATATTGAGGATTCTTTACGTGTAAATGTATGTTTGTGTGCCTTGCATAACCGCATGAGCCAATATTACACAACATAATTAACTTTCCACATTTTTTGTAACTATCTGAGTTCACTTTGATAATCGCTAAACACCATACGAATGAAAATACACACCTGGGCTGTGTCACATCAGTGGATTCGTCTAACCACAGTGAAAAACACTCACAATCTCTGATGTCCTTCCACACATCAGCCGTAGCTTCACAGCGCCGTGTAACTGTACTCCTTTACAGCTGCAGAGATTTTATTGAAGATAATATTTCCTCATTTTTAAAAGATCGGAGCAACGAGTCAGCTATGCCTCTCTTACGTGTGATGTGACAAACCCGGAACGATGCTTCGGTCGCGGCTTTCGCTGTTGAACTATATGGTGTGAAAACTGACTGCTGTGCAGCCAATTGGGATTTTAGTTCATTCACTTTTCTCATTCTCAGCTTGCTTTTTGGCGGAATGTCAGTGTCGTATTTTCCATAAACAGTTTGAAAATGTCGCTCCACATTCCACTACACTGGCAGATGAGGCAAACTCATTTCAAAAATGACATCGTGAAAAAAAGTCCGCCTCACATTCCGTATGAAAGTGATACATTTGTCTTCTTTACTCGAGCATCCATACTAATGTTTAAGATTTCTTAAGCAAGAGCTTAAAATGGGGGGGGGGGACTCACTGACAACGTGTTTTTCTGTACTGTCGTTGTTTGCACAGCTAAAGTAAAAAAAAAAAAAAAATACGACTGGTGTGTCTTTTTTTCACTGCACACTGTCGCGATCGAAACTTCCTCACGATCCACTGGTTGATTGCAATCGATGCATTGAGCACCCCTGATTTATGCCTATCGAGAGTTTAAAGTCTTTAAAGGGCCACAGTCATGAAATGCCTAATTTTTAGTATGTTATTAATGGAAAAAACGGCAGCCGACATGGACCCATGTGTTTTTTCACCACAAAACATGATTTTGACATGGAGCTTTTTTTAACTCCTGGCATGAAAGATCCGCATACTTATGACAGACGTGCTAAATATGTCGATGTGCACGTCAGATGGCGTCAGCTTGCAGACGGCAGTGACTATGAACAATGCTCCCGACAATGGCGCACTCAGCCGCGTGCTACGACAGCGCCGTAAAGCAGCCCGGCTCTGCTCTGTGATAAGCCACTTCAGCCAAGGCTGCTCGTTGGGCTCGCGGACGGCGGCGGCTATCAACAATGCTGCCGACAATGCCGCACTCAGCCGCGTATGACGACAACGCTCGACGGTGTTGTTCATCGCGGACGGCGGCGGGTATGAAGAACGCTGTAAAGCAGCCCGCCTTGGCGCCATGATAAGCCACCTCGGCGCCGAAAATGACCCACGGCCGGGGTTGCTCGTCGTGGCGCCAGGCTGCGATGGCTCATCTCCGCCGCCGCCGAAATGGATCGGACAAGGAGGCAGTTTGGCCGTGATCGCAAATCATCTGAATATGGCTCGAAACAATAGGGTAATATTGCCCTGGTAACTTCACTCGGGTGTGTGATGTTCTCTTCTTCGAAAAGAGCTTCCGTGTCAGAAGGTGTGTGTTCGTCTCCCATAGTGTGGTCCACCGCGTGTTTTCAATGGCGAATGTCCGGGGTGACGTCACGGACAGGGGATGCCGCCAATATCATTTGGATGTCATCGAATCACACTTCCGCAATTTTATTTTTCATATAGACATTGAAGTAAATAATGTTATATGTACACTTGACCTTTAATTACCCTAACATGCATGTTTTCAGAAGGTGGGAGGAAGCTGGAGTAACCCGAACAAATGGGAAGCACATGCAAAGTCCACAGAGGAAGCCTGGAGCCGAGATTTGAACCTCAAAACCGTTGAGGCAGATCTGCTCACCAGGCCATCGTGCGGGCCGAAAAACATGGATATTTGGTGAACTGAAGACTCCAAATTGTCCGTTGGGTTGAATGGTTTATTGTCTGCATGTGCCTGCGATCAGCTACCCACCTTTTGATCAAGTGACATGGCAAATAAATTATCCACTGCAGTGATTGCTACAATGTACCTAATTTATTGAATAATCAGTGCTTTCTGTGACATTGCAGCAAAGCTTTCTCCGCATTCACTCGTTTCTGGGGAAGTAAGTAGCTATGCAAAATAAATAGTGTATATAAATTTGTTGTGGGTTTTTTTTCCCTTTTTTTGTACAGCTTTTACTGGAGAAGAAGAAGGAGGAGGTGGCAAAACTCATTGAAGAAACTGAACAAAGTATTCACCACCTAACTGAAAATATCAGCCTAGCTAAGGTAATTATTTAGTTTAATCCTCACTTGAATGAAATGTACAGTAAATATTAAGTGGAACCCGAATTTAAAAAATCTAATTCGAGGCTTGTTTTATGATTCAAGTCATTTGAATTGATTAGAAATGGATGACATAAGAAAATGTTTTTATATACTGATACATTTTGAAACTTAAAGGAGAAACGTTTTTTTTTTTCTCACAATAGCATGGGGAAAAACTGCAAACTCAGTGCAAACGTCTCACCTGTGAGACAGATGTACTAACCACTACACCTCACTGAAAATGCATCACTATGGAAATACTTACAGTACTCATCGTATGGTGCTGTCAATCTCCAAAGCTCAATAAATGAACCAAACCAACTGTATGATTCTAATCTTAAGTTGTTGTTGTTTTGCAATAACCAGGAGACGATGCAGCAGACATCCAGCCGGGTCACCGTCAAATTTTCCACCCTGACAAAAGTATTGGCTAAGCGGCAGGAGTCCACCGAGCGCTTCATGGAGCAGCAAAAAGAGGCAGTCATGACTGAGGCAACGGCGCGTCTCACTGAGCTGGAGGAGAACGCCAAGAAGCTGCGAGCGAGCCAGGACAAGATAGCAACTCTTCACAACATCTCAGATACAGAACTCATCAAGGTTTGGCATGGCCTCATTAACACTCGCATTTTGTTTTGGCTGGTTCGAATCTCGCCTTGCTGCATTTTTGCTCGCTATTTCATCACAGGCAGGATTCTCTTAATTGTGATGAATGATGGGACAGTAAATGACGTATACAGACAGACAAAAGTAATCAGGCGCTTACTGAAGTCAGTGGTTCCCAAACTTTTTGAACCCCATTCCCCCCCAGAGGATTTGGGCACAAACATCTCTGGACAACCCATACATAGTGCTCGTACTGCTAAGAAACAGCATTCGTTGAGCATTAAATGGCTTTTAATCTAAATTGTCATTAATATTGTGTCAACAAAAGTTGGATTTATGTTTTAAATGTCACGTACTTGTAATGAATCAACTACCAAAGAAAAAATATCTTCTTGTCAGGTTCACCAATCAGACATTCATTAAACAGGACAAAAAAGGAAGCAAAGACACCAGTTCAAGTCTCGCGAGGAGAGAGGAGAGGAACTGTCTCGTACAATTCACCACTGCACTCTCTGATTATCTTCTCCTCAGCACCTCTATTTATTTAGTTTTGAGACACTCCTTATTTACATGGATGTTACAAAAAGGAGACGACAAGCAAAACAGTTTAAAACTGGGTGTACATGTTTGTTCATGTGCGTGTGCATGTGTGGAAGATTGCTAAATACATGTGTGGTCATCATTTCTTTAACAGGCAGCAGTTCTGATGATTAGATGTTTTTGTTCTTGCTATCTCCTGGTAGGAGGCTACCACGTTATCGATGGCAGAGCAAAGCATTTCTTTATTGGAAGCAAATACATGATAATTATGATCACAATTATTCCTACATTTCCCCCCTGTTTATCTTACATTTGCTACCACGTTTTCTAGAGCAGAGCAAAGCATTCTTCATTGCAGGCAGAGACAGTAACTGAATTGGAGCAGAGCAAAGCATTTCTTCATTGCAGGCAGAGACAGTAACTGAATTGGAGCAGAGCAGAGCATTTCTTCATGGATGGATATCATGACACCATGTTTTGTTGAGACTTCCCACCTTGAAATCTGTCGCTGTAAAGCTAACACAAGAAATTAGCCAATGCAACATTAGTAGAAAATATCAGTTAATCATTTACTGTCTTAGTTGTTGGATAAACACTTTTTCATTTCTGACAAGTGGTGTTAGGAGTTGTTTTAGTCATTACTTCCAGGGTACATTGTGTTGGGATTTCTGTTGGAATTACACGCATTAGTGGCTCAGGGCCCATGCATGTGATGTAACTATAGTTTACCTTGTTAGCTGCATTCTACATTAATAACAACCAGTTTTGTTTCCTATTTGTAAAAATGATAATCATAATAATGAAAAAATGTTCCTCAGGCTTTTTCGGTTAAAATACTCCCTCCATAGTATACGTACTCTTTTGTATGGCATTCGGGTTTAAGGTAGCATTAAATTGCAGGGTTCATACTCAGTCTGACCAAAAAAATTTAAGGGCTTTTTAGGGGCATTCTTAGGTGCTGACACGAAAAATTTAGGGCTGACACGGAAAAAATTTAGGGCCGACACGGAAAATTTAGGGCCATCGTGGGAAATCAAGAGTAAGGAAAAAAGACTCATCCAATGGTGCCATCAACCGTTCTTGGTTCATCAAATGTTCCAGTACCTCAGTACCTGTGACAGTGATCACCTGTCGCCCCTTGTGGTAGTTCTCATTGATATGACCATTGTCAACGTCTTCACATAATAGTATGCAGAAAAACAGATTCTAACTACAATTGCAACTATATACACAAATGTCTTCTCCTGATGTCTGTTTCAGCACCCCTACTCTAGCTCCTTGAGCCTACCCAGTGCCTCCTCTATTTGTTGCTGCAGAGGTGCCAAAGTGGCTCTCTTGTCCTTTGCTCTGCCTCTGAGTGCATTGGCCTCCGTGATAAACCTCAGATTCCTCTTTTCTTCTGCCTCCTCACACAGCCTGTCAGCCTTCTCAATAAGCGTTGATATATCAGTCTCTATTCTGGCTTTTTTGGCTTTGAGGTAGTACAGATGAAAAGTGGGCAGCGATGCCAAATGTAGCCAGGTACGAAGTCTTCCTTTCCCCACAGTGGTAGTTTTTAGCAATGTCACTGTCTGGGAACATGACTGCAAACACTTTCGAATTATTTTCACAAGATTTGTAACCGTAATGGCTGCAGATCACTTTTAAAGTCCACACGATCTCTGCCTTTAACGAGTCCGTCTTCGTGTATTGAACTACGTTCACAAAGCCTGAATTCTGGCTGGACAACTGTAGGTGCGTATTAGGGATCACAACCGGGCACAAATAACCGGTTATAACCGGGTTTCGGGTTTTTTTAAAAACCGAAACCGTAATCGGACTTCCGAAATCGGTTAAAATTTCCAATCATTTCTTCCGGTTCCGTTGTTGAAGAACATTCAGTTAAATCTAAGAAACATCAATCATGGCATCGAGGAAACGCTCCAAAGTATGGGAGTAAACTTGTTTTACTGGCAGACATCAAAACACTACTCTCATAACAGGGGGAAACTCTGTGAACTCGTCACTCCGGAAGAGCAACAACAAAAACAGTCTATGCGGAACCCCACGCCCCAACTCGAGGTCCCGCGGGTGAATTACACCACAATGCTATCGGTTTTAAAACCGGTTAATCGTTTTTTTGCTACAGCCGTTCGGTTAAAACCGGTTATGAAAGTCAGCGGTTTTTTGTGATCCCTAGTAAGCATGCACTGCTAGTACCACTGCCTGAAGTTGATGCTTCACTATCTTGATATTTTAGAAACAGATTCATACCAACGGAAGATGAGAGAGTCTTCGCCAAATCAGCGTGTCTCCTGTTTTTCCGGTGCGACTCCAGCGCTTTGACGCCCATCTTTTCAAGCTGGTAACTCTGCTTGCACAGATGGCAGTAAAACATGTGCCGATCTTTTGGATCTCGACGAACCCAGCTCCCAAACTCCTTACTTTCAACCCAAGCTTCTTGAAAAATGCACTTCCCCCTGATACAAGTTGGATCGATGAAAGAACTACACTACGTCGTAACGAAGACAAAGTGAAATGCCTACTCACGGAAACAAACAATGGAATATCGACAAGATGGCGACTGGTTGTCAACACGGTGACTTCCGTTGACAATTTCTGGCTGATTTGGACGCCAGATGGATTGCTGTTTTTTTTTTTTTTTAAATAAAAGATTAATTTATTTTTTAGGGAGAATTTTGGCGGTAGAGGTCCTCCCTTTGATTTTTTTTTTTTTTTTTAAATTTAAGGCCTTTTTAGGGGCTTGACCGGTTTTCGCGGATTTTAAGGACTTTTAGGAGCCCCTAAATGCACCTTTGAAAATTTAGGGGTTTTTAGGGACTTTTAGGGCCGCGTGCGAACCCTGAATTGGCAAATGGTGAGAAGAAAGTGGGGTTTTTCATTTAGCATAAGCCCAAGGATGGAATCCCCACCAATTAGACTCTGCCAAGGAATTGAAAAAGTGCTGAACTGATTCACTAGGAGGCACACATGGTGTCCTCGTCTTATGCCTCATGCCTCCCGCATAGTTGTTTACCAAAGTTATTTGAAATGAGGTTGCGCCTCTATCTTATGTGTGGTAGCCATAGTTGACTGAGTATAATTATTGGTTCTGTTGTTATGTATTTTTGTCAGCTTTACAGGTGTCCAAAAGTAGCATATGACCAAAAATATCATTACGGCTGTCAATGTTGCAGCCCAACATGCTATCATAATATTTAGCCATTTTGAAGTCATGTCGACCAAGTCACCCCTAATTGAGTCAAGTGTCTTTTAAATCTTCACCAGCCTTCAGGTATTTTCAAATACTATAAATCTGCACCCACCGTATGCTGGTCTTTGCTCACCTTTCCCCTTGGGTGACTCAGCTGAGATGACCTTTTACAGTGTGTAAGGTGTATCCACGTGTTTTTTTCTGCGATTTTGTCCATGTCATTCAGCTCTTGCTAAGTCTATGCCAGTGTTCGGATAAAACTGCATGTACAGTAGATGTTAATTCATAAACAGACATAGGATGAATAAACAAACAATAAACAAATAACAGTAATAAGGTTATTAAAGCACAGTAACTTGTTGGTGTAGTGCAGGGATGTCGAACTCATTTCTCTTGACAGCCACGTTGTAGTTCGGGTTTCCCTCAGAGTGACATTTCGAGTGAAGGCAGCGTGAGATCGATTCCCGCTCAGTGATGGTGTCGACATCTGCACTGCGACAAGCTGGCGACAAGTTTGGGGTGTAGTCTTCCGCTGCCCGAAGTTAGCTGGGATTGGCTCCAGCTCTCTCTCCGAATAAATGCAGAAAGGTTGCATCAGGAAAGGCATACGGCGTAAAAAAATCAAAAAGACAGTTACTGTCACACCACCATGACAATGGCACAAAAATGGCTTTGCACATCAATGCTGATAAAATTCCCAATTTGTTTCTAGTCCTATCAAATTGATGCATGTGAAATTTCCTAGTGACACGCCATTAGAAAACAGTTTTTTTTTGTTTTTCAAGAGAAGTTAATAGATATACAGAATCCCCCAACTTTTGTATTTTTTTTTTTTCGCCTTCGTTATCGATTCATACCATTGGTATTATCTCTGGATCTGTGCAAACGACACAATTTTTGAACACATTTTTTGTATGTAGTTATCCAATTTGTTTTGTTTTTATTTTATTTGATCTATTTTTTTTTTTTTTTTTTTTTTTTGGGGTGGGACCTTGAGTGGTTCCCACAGGTACCACTCGAACAGAAAAATGAAAATAACGGGTAGAATTTTCATCCAACACCCAACAGTAAAATTTAACTGTTGCCATTATGACAGCAGTCTCACTCCCATGTGTAACCGGACTACAGCGACCTTGGCAGTGGGAATGAGAACAGCTATTTTACAAGTGGCCAATAAAAACAAATTAGTTTTGTTTGTGTTAACAATGGTTTCAAAATCAAAAAAATTCCTACAATGAACAAATTAACTCAAGTACCTTTTTTCCTTCATCATTTGTCTATCTCTCATTGTGTGGAAAATATTGGTAATTTGTATGCTCTCCCAAACAGTGTTTTGAATGGAATGAGACCCTTACGTGCTTGTCATGTATGTATAGTTAGACTAAATCTATCATTGTCTCATTGCTCCTACGTGTGATTGTGAGTGCGCCTGTTTGTCTTTGTCTCCATGTGACCTGCAATTTGCTGGCAACCACGTCAGGGTGTACGTTGCCTCCTGCCCGTTGACAGCTGGGATAGGCTGCAGCACTCCCCGCGACCCTTGCGAGGATAAGCGGCTAAGAAAATGGATGGAGGGATGAATGGATGTGTAGCTTGAGGAAACTGACCACGTTTTGGATGCACATTCCCTTGTGGATTATGTCGCACACAGATCAAACAAGCCCTACAAAAAAGTTTTTTTGCATACAAATTAAATCCATGCATCATATAATGCCTTTGTACCAAGGCTACCATTCCCCCTGTTGAGACCTGAGACTTTCCATGGCTCAAGATTGCCGCCCACTTAAAAAATGTTTTAAGAATATTTTTTTTTTCGTATCTCTGCTGACATAATTCCCATTTTGTAATGTAGTACCTTATTTTTTCCACATTTTTAGTTCTGCTGGTAAGCTTTGTTGTTGCATTTTGTTCAACACATCATCTCAAAGTATGTCTTCATTGGTTACATGGTCAGCTAATCCCATTAAGGGTTTGGCTGCTGCTTCTTTTGCTGTTTTATCTGTAAATCCATTTCCTAATGATTTTTGTCTGTATTTGATGTGTGTACTGCACATTTACATATGGCTATTTCTTTTGGTAATTGAACTGCTATGAGCAAATTTTGTAGTAGCTCTGCATGTGTCACTGTGTTCCCTGTAGTTGTCGCTATTCCTCTATTTTTCCAGTATTGTCTGTGTAGATTGTGATACCACCGTGAATACAGCAGCATCTGGTCTCAGATTGTTTAAGACTGTCCAATAATATATTGTCTGTACAGTTCAGTCGTCCCAATCCAAATCCGGTTCTTTTTCTGTCCAATCAGGAACATTTCATACTACCAAAACAAATTGTCCCAAACTCTCCCACTCCTGTTGTTTTTCCTCCTTGTGTAGTGCATTTAGTTTGTCAGTCAGTCTTGTTCCTGTCACCACGACTTATATACCATCTGAGTACAGATAATCATGATTTTATCTGGTGTGGGCTGTTATAAGTTTATCTTATACTACATTGTGACATGTAATGAGTCACTTCCTACGTCATTTTGTGGTTGTTCAATCACGTCTTCAGCTGTTTGCAGAAAGAAATCTCCTGTTCTTGTGGGAGGTTTGTTTGGAATATGTAAGGTGTAATAATAGAGCGGTGGATTCCTATTTTGTAAGATATTTAACTGTCCTCCCGGTAATTCCTTTTTTTTCTTTTTACTTCTATTTTTCCTGTCAGAGAGGGAATTAAGCGCAGTCCTAGTTTCAGCAAGCCATCTCTTCCCAAAAAACGTATGGGACAAATTAAAAAGTTGCATTTTGCGAGCATTTAGTTGTGATATTTTTAATGGAGAGATGGCTGCTCTCTTCCTCATCTGCGGCCACAATTATTAAATGTTTCGCATAAAACTCCTTAAATTTCTCCTTCCTCTGTCAGAAAGGTGTCAACTTTCTTTTTCTTATTATGTAGCACTCTTTCTGCGTGTAGTGCTTGGTTAACGTATTGTTACAGGCTGCCAGTTGGTTTGTCAACCCAATGTTTTTCAATCCATTGTTTTATAGGATTATTTGAATTCACATGAAGAGCATTTTTTTAATTGCCTTTGATACACACTCCCTGGAGTGTGATCTTCAGGAATGCCACTGTTTGCTTTAAAACATGCATTTATTCCAATTCTATATTCTTCAAATGGTTCATTGTTGTTTTATTTTGCTCTTGCAATGGTAGAAAAAAATTGCTTTTTTTTTTTAAATCTAGCAGAAGTGCGGGATATTAACCCTTGAACTCCCTGCTGGTGTGAGAAAGTACTTTGCTGTCATCCAAATTTGGTGTACTTCCACACCATTTAAGTGGTAAGATTTTCTCAAGTCTTCCGTTCCCTGGACGAATTATGTTACATCAACTTTATGAAATGTGATACCTTTTATGGCCGTTTTCACATCATCTTGAGTCCAGCTTTTTTTTTTTTTTTTTTTTTTTTTGGGGGGGGGGTTGTGTGTGTGTTTCTCTTATTTTATCCTGCAGGTTAACTATATATATTTTTGTGTGTATGTTGAGCTGGCCAGCAAAGTCATATTGTTATCCACAAATTTAGATGTTTTGTTTTAGTAGGACATTTGCTTTCTACAAACTTCTAGTCCTTACACATCATTATTTTTTTTTTCAGATGTTGTGTTTCAACTATTTTGCTATTTATCAACTATTTTGCTCTTTGTTTTTCCCCTGTTGTAGTCAGTGGTTCACCTTGGGTGACTATACTGACTTCCCCCTAACAGGGTGACAATTACGTTCCGTTTGAGGTAATTCTCAAGCTTCTACCACAAGTGGCGGAGAATTGACCCCTCCGTACAAGGCACTTAACCACGCCTCCTGAAGTTACGTCACCCCACGCTTGCTAACCTCAGACAAACAATTAGCAAAAATGGCGGCGTAGGAAGAAAAGACGAGAGCGAAATTGTCCGATTTAACCCGCTGATTTTTCACTCGCATTCTTACCGAATAGTGAAATATCGTTGAAGAGCAGACAGCAGGGCTTCAAGTATTTCAGATAGGGGTATTTCAATGCTATTTCCATGCATATCGACGGAGAAACCATCGATATTAGCGCAAGATCTTTCCGGAGTCAGAGGAAGACCGAGAAGCCACATAATATAATATATTATAACCCAAAGACGAATTCGTCATTGACAGTTTTCTATTTTCGTGTTACCTATCACACTTGTGTGCAGTATCTGTATGTGTATCTGTATAGCAGTTTGTGACCCGCCGTATGAAGGAAAAGAAGAAGGCGAGGCTTGATTTACGAGTTGTTTCTCTCGTTTTCTTTGTGTAACATCACGCGCTTCCCTCAATAATTATTCTTGAATTAGTGCCGAACCTACGTAAGTCCCGACCGAGTACGACAATCACTACTTTAGTGTCCTCAAACATCCTTCCTTCAGTCTTGGTGTCTCGGTGCACGTCGAAGGCTTTTAGGACTCGCTAGTCCGGTTTAGCTTAGCTCGCTAGCCAGCAACAAAGAGACACGTTTGTGCAGTCAGGTCCTCGCAAAGTATCACTCAACACAGATCAAGTGTGTCAATCATTCACACGTAGCTATGTTATGCAAGCGAAGAACTGCTAATTCATTTATATGAGACATGTATTGAAAATCAAATATAGGGCTTGCCTTCTGCAAACATATCAGTTCGGGTTGATTTTAGATGAATTCAGTTGATCATGCCGTCTTCCACAAAGTTTGATCCATCGAAGGCATTTTTCGTACTCGGTCTTCGGTTTTGGAAAGGGTACGAATTGAACTCCACCAACTAGCCTATCAGGATACCTGTCGTCACCATTACAAAGTCCGTGACTACACCTCTTAACCATATCTATTGTTAAGGAACCCAAATACGTGATAAAACGCGAACAAAAGCTATACTGGACGGTGCGACTTTGTCAGAGGTAATGGCGGACGCCAACATTTATGCAGATCTCTGGCCTCTGATTGGTCAGCGACGCAGATGATGCAATTTCTACGGAGGGGTCAATTCTTACCCCTGCATCCTCAAACAGTTGTCACTCAATTTCCTGTTCAAATGAGGTAGCGAACCTCCACTCACACTTTTACACATGCACACGTTTCACGGAGCTCACGTACAGGGCACACCTTGCCCTTTTCTCAGTTTTATAGACTAATTAGTCTACTCGATAGTGACTAGTATTCTCGAGGTTTGGTTCTGTCGCAGTCACTCAGACGTGCATTCACTCATTCCTCATGAGTGTGGGAGTTTCCTACTCACCAGAGATGTCTTCACTTCCTTCGGCTTCTCGTCAACCCTCAGCCTCCAAGCGCAAAGTCGAGGCCCAGTCCCGGAAAGGGTCTCAAGTGCCGTGGCCACGGTCTTTGCCTGGACGTCGACTCGGCCCCTGGAAACCTCAGGTATCTTGAGATCCGGCTCGAAGGACCAAGTAAATGTCAGGTTCACCAATCAGACATTCATTAAACAGGACAAAAAAGGAAGCAAAGACACCAGTTCAAGTCTCGCGAGGAGAGAGGAGAGGAACTGTCTCGTACAATTCACCACTCTCTGATTATCCTCTCCTCAGCACCTCTATTTATTTAGTTTTAAGACGCCCCTTATTTACATGGCTGTTACAAAAAGGAGACGACAAGCAAAACAGTTTGAAACAAGGTGTACATGTTTGTTCATGTGCGTGTGTGGAAGATTGCTGAATACATGTGTGGTCATCATTTCTTTAACAGGCAGCAGTTCTAACAGTTCTGATGATTAGATGTTTTTGTTCTTGCCATCTCCTGCTAGGAGGCTGCCACGTTATCTAGGGCAGAGCAAAGCATTTCTTCATTGAAAGCAAATGTATGATAATTATGATCACAATTATTCCTTACACTTCTCTTCTGATAGGAATCAATGCTCGTAGAAGTTCCATGCCTGAAGAAAATACCCTCGGACGTGACTTATCACCTGCAGGATCGATTAAGCGGCATCATGGAAGTCCTGACCCGAATGTCTAAGCTGGTGGTTGAGGACCTCGAAAGAGCTGTATGCACCGTTGTGGGTCAGGACGTCGAAGGTAAGCACCAAGAATTCCTCCGCTCTTCTTCTTTGCTCAGTCTTGCTGCCTGTGTGTTCTCATGGCTCTCATCGGTTTCCGCCAGGTTCTCCTCAGGAGAAGAGACCCATTCTGGCTGTGGTTCCCAGTCCAGCTGCTCCGTGCTACCCTGGTGGCAAGGAGGGCCTCAATGCTTGTAAGTCTTCTCTTGAATTTGACGTCAAACTAAGCTTCTCCCTTTTTACCCACCGTCACGAATGATGCGTAGCAAAACCTTTGCTTACCTCATAAGACTTCAGGTTAGCGAGCATCAATTGGATTTTACTGTCTTTTGCTTTTTCCTGCCAGAAATCGCTTATCTTTCAAAACAATGTCTAGCAACAAAAACCCAGTAGCCTTTGTCCCCCAGAGTAAAACATTTAATTTGACCATTATCAGTGATTCATTAATAAAATACACTTCATTTGTCTTGTCTTTTTTCCCCTTTATTAAGGTCATAATAGTCTTCACTATGCGTATTTTTTGTCATTTTTAATAAAAAAAAAAAAGACAGACATATCCCTGTCAACACCTGTGATGAGTAAAACCATTAATTTCTTGTCTCCTTCACTCCAGACATGTGCTCCCTGACATTTGACCCCAGCACAGCCAACGGCAATTTGGTTTTGTCCCAAGAGAACCGGAGAGCGCAGCACCTGACTTCGGGTATGCGTCCAGTGGTCGAGCACGAATCCCGCTTTGATCACACCTGGCAGGTGCTTTGCAGCCAGGGCTTCAAACACGGCCTGCACTACTGGGAGATGGAGGTCTCCAAACCGTGGGCCTACCTGGGGGTACGTGTTGCTTTTCCATATTTCAATTGTGCTGATCTGAGATACAAACAGTAGATAATAGTGGGTAAGCACATCTACTGTACACTTGAGAGGTCCTGGGTGTGAATCTCAGAAGTGGTTTGTATTTTCTCACTAGACTCGTGTGGGTAATCCAGTTTACTCCTACAAAAAGGGCAAAGTTAGTTTAATGAAGACTGAATTGTCCAGTAGTGTAATTGGTTGTTTTTTTGTTTTTGTTTTTTGCCCTTCAATTGGCTGGTGACCAGTCCAAGTTTGCCTTAAACTAAATTTAACATTGTTTTGACTTTCAAAATTTTCAGCAAGACAAAAATAGTTTGAATATACAAGATCTTATTCACATTTTCACTCATTTTAGGGACAAAAAGTCTTTTTAAATTTTTTTTTCTTTACTTTTTTTCCAGTGTACCTACACTGATGGATTCATTTTAGTGTTTTAAATAAAGATTAAGAATATCAAAAGTAGTGTTTGAAGCAAGAGTTCAGGGGTTGGGGGGGGTGGTTAAACACCCTTTAGTGAAAAACTTACCATTTTATGTTATGTAAGTGATATAAGATGGTGCCATAGTGATGACAGGTTAGAGCAAGGGTGGGCAAACTGTGGCCCGTGGCCCACATCTGGCCCATTGACAATTTCAATACGGCCCACCAAAGACTGGTACATAATTGCCCAAATCATACCAAAATGATGAATACTGGTACATTCATATGACTTTGTCTGTAATGCTGAATGATTCCAGCAGATTGCACTGTAATGGCCACTGGTTCCAGTTGTACATTGAGTTGAAGATAGCTGGGTTTGGCTCAAGCACTCACGTGACCTTTGTGAAGATAAGCAGCTCAAAAAATGGATGGCTAGATAGATGGATGGAAGTAATGTAACATGAGTAACCTAGCATTGTGACAATAGTAATGTTGAGGACATGAACAGCAACTTTTCCCCAAGCTAAATCCTTCCATTTGTTAGGAGTTGATCCAGTTCAAGTTAAAAAGGAGCAGATCCTCAATTGGGATACTCAGCATGACTGGACGATGACTGTTTAGCCGAGCAGATGAAGACATTCTTTTCCCGTCCTCAGGTGACTTACAACACCATCCCCAGGAAAGAGAAGGGTCGGAGGTGCATGCTGGGTATGAACGAACTGTCCTGGAGCTTGCAGCTGGACGAGAAGCAGCTTAATGCCTGGCACAACGGCCGCAAGGAGACCCTGGATGGATCTTCTCAGCACGGCCGCGTCGGCTTTTTGCTGG
The DNA here is from genome assembly GCF_019802595.1 of Syngnathoides biaculeatus. Lineage (NCBI taxonomy): Eukaryota > Metazoa > Chordata > Actinopteri > Syngnathiformes > Syngnathidae > Syngnathoides > Syngnathoides biaculeatus. Next base: position 23,220 of record NC_084661.1, read on the forward strand.
ACTATGAGACGGGGATGCTCACCTTCTACGGAGATGGACACATCAAGCTTCACGACTTCCACTGTGCCTTCACCCAGGAGCTCTTCCCTGCTTGCTGGATCGGAGAGGGCGTCAGTGTCACACTGTGCGCTGCATGAGTGTGCATTTTGCTTTTTATTTAAACTGAGACATTTATTACAAATGTCCTCAATTGTAGATGAAAAACAGTGGGGGGAAATGATCGGTCAAAAATGGGTAAAACTGCACTATTGTTTATAAAAATGATAAGTTATTCATATTATTGGGTAAAATAATTAAGTGCATTTGATCACTTAGCAAAAACAAGTCGGCATCTGTTTGCAAGCATAGTGATGAAATATTTTGGCTCACTTCTTCTAACTAAATCTTTCACTTGTCAGGTTCGAAGGGTGACCATGACCTTAAAATTATTCTCGTGTTTATCTACATGTTTGTTTCCCTAGGAGTACGTTTTGGGTGCTGGAAGATCCTTAAGTATGTCTCCCATTTATTGGCCCCTCAGTGAGGTGGTCGTGAGTTGAGAGCCGGAGTAATTAGTAATTGTCCAAAGTTATCTAGCACATTGACACACGCCTGTCCATTTGTGGGAATGGGAGAAATCTGGCTCAGTGTTAGGTGATCTACTACTTATTTCACGGATCACTTCACATTTACCAATAGTACTCTAGACCAGGGGTACTCAATGTTTCGAGGCAGTTTCGGTTGATTGCGACAGCGTGTCGAGAAAAAACAACAAAAGGACATGAGCCGTATTTTATTTTTAACTTGAGCTCACCGCGCATGTGCAAGCAACGACAGTACAGGAAAAGACGCTGTCAGTGAGTTCCCCTCTATTTTAAGCTCTCACTTAAGAAATCTTAATAATAAACAATAAGTATGGATGGTGCAGTAAAGAAGATAAAAACGTATCATTTTCATACGGAATAGGAGGCGGACAATTTTTTTAACTCATTTTCTAAGTGCATTTGCCTCATCTGCCAGTGTAGTGAAATGTGGAGTGGCATTTTCAAACTGTTCATGGAAAATACGACACCGACATTCTGCCGAAAAGCACACTGAGAATGAGAAAAGTGAACGAACTAAAATCCCAATTGGCTGCATAGCAGTCACTTTTCACACAATATAGTTTGGCAGCGAAAGCCACCACTGAAGCATCGTTCTGTTCTCATCACATCATCGTTAATAACAAGAAGTCCTTCCAAGATGGAGGGATGGTAAAAGAGGCATAACTGACTCGTTGTTCCAATCTTTTCAAAATAAGGCGGAAATACTATCTTCAATAAAATCTCTGCACTTGTAAAGGAGTACAGTTACACGGCACTGTGAAGCCACAGCTGATGTGTGGAAGGACATCGGAGATTGTATTCTCACTGCAATTGGACAAATCCACAGATGTGAGTGACGCAGCCCAGGTGTGCATTTTCATTCCTACAGTCTTTAGTGATCAACAACGTGAACTCCGATAGTTATAAAAAAATGTGTAAAGTTGAATATGTTGTGTAATATTGGCTCATGCGGTTATGCAAGGCATTCAAACATACATTTACACATAAAGAATCTTCAATATACTTCAAAATAGGAAAATAGCTTTGTGACTTGGGTCATTCTATTTCATCATTGGTCATTCTAAAAAAAAAAAAAAAAACGTCCGGCCCTGCCCCTGCCCCGGTTGATCGCGAAAGGCTAGATACTTGAGAAGTGGATCTTTGGGTAAAAAAGCTTGGGCACCCCTGCTCTTGACTCTTACCATTATCAACAAGGAGAACAATTGGAAGTGTCTTTGTGAGTACATTTACAAATTGAGCAGGGGATTAAATAAGGACTTTCCTCATTGTGTATCCACCTGTTGGAGGAAGCTGAAGCGTATTCCAGTCAACTGCTTTTTTCCAAAAGACATGTCAGATATGGGAATAACTACACTACCAATGCCAATAGTTGTCCTTTTTTTTTAAAGTGTAATTCCTTTTAAAATCTTTTTAACTGTGGACAATAAGCATTGTTGCACATGTGACCATTTTTTACTTTGAAAAGATGCATTATGTAATGTATATCCATCACTCATTGTGAAGTGTAGCATGATGCGGAATGTTTTTTGTTTTCCCAGGCTTTCGCCTTTAAATTGCCATTCAGTATTTGGTGATTTTACTGGTACATCTCAGTAAATTACGAGTGTCCAAACATTAATTGGGTATTTTAATTTAATAAGTGAAACTCAGAGATGTATTATGCAGTGACATTTCATTATTTACACACACATATATATATATATATATATATATAGAGAGAGAGAGAGAGAGAGATTTGATTATAGCTTACAGCAAATGAAAACCCAGAATTAACCATCTAGAAAAGCCTACAGCGCACACCTGGTTATAAGCCTCACCCAGTACTTTTGTAAAGTAAATACCATTTGGTACATACAAATGCCACAGCTGTGTAAAAGCCGCAGGTGCCCACATTGAAACCCACATTTAAAACCAAAATATTTACAAAGACGGTACACAGTTTTTTTAATGCTAGCGCCACGCTAATAGGACCAGTTAAAAAAAAAATGTACCGGTAAAAGTCACTGAGACACGGCAGTAACACGCTAGTGCAGGCCTAACGGCCAGACCGGTAAAAGTCACTTCAAGTCACTTCCTCGTTACATATATTCACCTGGTCTCACTCTTACCTTTTCTGCTCAAGTGCCCCCTTGCGGCCGTTAGAAAAAAATGCACACATTAGCCGCATCACCGCATAAATCGCAGGGTAGAAAGCGTGTGGGGAAAAAGTTGCGGTTTATAGGCCGGAAAGTATGGTAACAATCAGGAAACAATGGCAATTTTTCATTTTGAGATTAAGCAAGAATTAGGTTTCTGAAAAGTATTTTCCCAAGTGTTCAATGACACTGTAATGTACCAGTACTGAAAATACATCACTAATTCATGAACGTATTAACATTTATTGAGATGCATCAGTTTATAAATGTGTGACGGAAGAAAACAGGACAGTATTCTAAGTCATGGGAGGACCTCTGTGCAGTTTGTAAATCGACATCCATCAAGTGACACAAAATTCGAAAACCTTTGTTTCCACATGAAACAAGATCCTTTTAATATATGCCTACTGGTTACATTAGCTGTTGTTAAATGTTAAGCTTTATCATACTTTCAGCCATGCCTGAGAAAGCAAGAGCCCCAAGCTCAGCAAAAACTAAACAAACAAAAAACAAGGAACACTTAATATGTAGTACACCATTACTTTAGTAGGAAGTACAGGAGATCTGAATTGAGACTTTTCTATCATGGTTATATCTAACTTGATGCTAGTCTACAGTCCTGTTTTGTCACACAAAAAAAATGACATCCGCTTTGCACAACACGAGCGGCTTGGAAAATGGATGGATGGATGGATGGATGGATGGATAACACAATCCATGCTGTCTGTGTAAATCACTCTGACCCACCTTTTACTCTCTGATCTTAATCCTAGATCAGGGACGCACTGCTGGACTCTAATCTATGCAGTCCTCTCATCCAGCGCAATGTGTCAAACCAGACGTGATGCCTTGTACGCCTTGATAACAGTGACAAGATATACATTATCTCCAAAATATATACAGTTAAACGGTACAAAAATAAATTGCTTCATTTAGCTCACTGAATAGATTCACAGAGCAATGTGTAACATAAGATTAAGTCATTTCATAAATCACTGCAAAGCTAAATTAAGCATAGAGGGAATTTTGCAACACTCAAGACATTAATATTATGAAATAATACGCTCTTATTCGCTTTTGATCCAGTGTTAAATTAGTGAACATTTCATCCAAAGTGTGATGTGATATTACGCTTGTCACAGAGGAGTTGAGAATGTTGTTTCAAAAGACGAGAGGGAATGATAAAATTAAAATGGATGTCATGGTGGTCCATGTAGAAGAGGTCCACGGAGGGAAAGGAAATAAAGCAAGGCCTACTGGTTCTTCTTGTCTTCTGGAGGAGAGTAGGGGGGAGGCTTGTCCTACACAGACAAATACATAATTGCAAATATTGTATGAAGCAGGAGATCAGAGATGATGACATCCCAATTTTGTCATTGAAAGGGGACACATAAGCGGAAACTACTTTTAAATTGCTAGTTAACAGGGCCTAAACTACCAAGTAAAACCTTTTTTTATTCTGGACAGTTCTGGGTAAGTGTCTGAGCCAATTTTGCTGAATTGTGATGTCACAATTGGGCTGATTCATACATGAACTTTGTTAAACTTTTTTTCTTTGTCCATGCATAACATGACCAGCTAAAATAGACAAGATCCAGAGCCACTTTCACAAGGTAGGCAGAGCTGTATTGTTTTCTTGTACACACAGAATAGTATTTGCTAACAGCATTAGCATCTGATAGGGGGCACATACTCATTTACTTGAAGTTTTTGACACTGTGTAGGTGGTGTGATATTTATTTGTTAGGTGACGTGTCCTTGTCCCACACACAGTCACGTAGGTGCTGGCACCATGAGTAAATATTATTGTATTATTTTTTGTTAGCTAATTTTTACTAGAGCCCAGATGATTAATCAGACATCCAATTTTATCAGCCTCTTTCAAACTAATCTTGAGGGATTATATTCTTATTTGCCCATGAAACATTCAGTGTTGCGCGCTCATAATTATTTCAGTACATCATTTGCCCACTAGACGGAGCTATGACTCCATTCAATGCAATAAAAGCATCTTCCCTGAGACTTATTTGTGGCCATTAGGCACGGTTTGACATCTGAGAAGTGATCTTTGTTTTGTTTTTTTTTTTATAAGTCTTCACTCCACGGCAAGAAAAATAATGAGTAAGAAGAAATGTGCTAGAACATGGGGGGGGGGTCATTCATAAATACTGTTTCGTTCGCCCGTAACTTCATTCAATATGTTGCTTACATAAGGCACTCATTTATAGCCGATATAAAACAAACATTTATCTCAAATATCAAATGTTCTGCCTGTCACTGCTATCTTTTTTTTTTTCATTTCAATGGTGAAAGATCATGTGATATAGTGTTTAAAGTTAGGATCATGGTTACAGTATGAATGTAACTCTTATTTGAGGAAACATGGGAGTATTCAAACATCGGTGAGGAGTTTCACGATGATGAGAGATTTACCTCTGGAAGGTACACATGTGTAGGCGGCAGCGTGGAACAGTTAGCAGCACTGGCTGCTGCTTCAGCTGCTTTAGCCTCAGCTGGAAGCACAAGGGAAAAAAAAAAAAAAAAAAGAGATAACGAGCGGAATTGAATGGAAATCGGTGGACACTGTTCTGCCAGACACTCACCTGCAGCCGAAGAGGGGACTTCAGGGTCATGTAGGGCCTGCCTGGGCTGCTGACCCAGAGTAGATGAATAGGGAGGTGGCGCCATGTAGCCTGCAGCGCTATCAAATGCTGGTGGGTTGGGGTAGAAGCCATCTGCACGGTGTTGAAAACAGCAGGTTAGCTCGCTCAGGCACACTTTTTCCCTTTTTTTTCCTCAGATAAGATACCTGGAGCCGGTGCGTTGGGGTAGCCGTAGCCAGGTGGGGGTCCAGCGGGATATGCCCCGTTACAAGGGGGAGGTGGGTAAGCGTAGGCCCCATTAGCCATGAAAGGGCATTCGCCAAACCCTGGAGTGACCGGTTGACCTCTGGAAACTGAAGGACGCGAAGCATGATGGAATGGCAGGGTCTATAATATGTCTTTTATTTTGGATCTTTTACAGTGTTGAAATATAAACAAGCCAAAATGAAGAGTGTACACGCTGTGGTTAGTATTTTGTCAAGTTGGCTCAATAAAGATAAAACACAGCATTTCCTCAACTAGTCGCCCTGACCTAATAGAGGCCAAGTCTCAATTTCATAAACAACAAGGCACACTAAAGCCTCGTTTGTGGCTTTATCGGGTCTTAAGTTCAGTAAGTTCTGCAATAGGTGGATGATGTCCCTAGGTGTGATTGTGAGTGTGGCTGTTTGTCTCTATGTGCCCTGGCAACCAGTTCAGGGTGTACCCCGCCTCCTGCCCGTTGACAGCTGGGATAGACTCCAGCAGTCCCCACGACCCTCGTGGGGATAAGCGCCAAAGAAAATGAATAAATGAATGCACTTTTGTTCATAAAAAAAGGTTTAAAAGGCTGGGGGCCGAGTCGCTACAGGTACGGCAATGCACTCCCAGCCTGGCATACTCTTAATACTAAAGCATACATTTTAAGCAAAAAATAAATATATTTCTCAAATGATTTAATTATATAAAGTATTTAAACTATACATGTATTCCTACTATGCAGTTTATTATCAGGAAAGGTTTTAAAAAAAATGCTTTAAAAAAATTTTTAGGCTTGGAACGCATTATTTCATTTTCCATTCATTGTAATGAGAAAATGCACTTCGGTTTTCAAACATTTTACTTTTCAAACGGCCTTCTGGAACAGATTGTGATTGAAAACAGAGGAACCACTGTATATAATATTAGGAAAATATAAAATTCTACAAGTGTACTCGCCATTGAAAGTCAAGGTGATGTTGATTATGAAGGTACTACACAGTCAGGAAAATGAAAACAACTCACTCTGGTTCATCAGGCAGGAGGCGGGGTACACCCTGAACTGGTTGTCAGCCAATCGCAGGGCACATGGAGACAGACAACAGCCGCACTCACAATCACACCTCGGGGCAATTTAGAGTCTCCAGTTACTGCATGTTTTTGGGATGTGGGAGGAAACCAGAGTCCTCGGAGAAAACCCACACAGGCACGGGGAGAACATGCAAACTCCACACAGACGGGCCCGGGTTTTGAACTCCGGTCCTCAGAATTGTGAGGCCATCGCTCTCTCCAGTTGCTCCACTGTGCCGGCCCGATGTGATTTTAAAAATTCTGCGATGCATTGTATGCATAAAAGGTCAACTCTGACGTAATGGGACATTACTGAACCTCACTTCAAATAAACACCTGAAAATAGCATGTAATGTCCTCTTCAAAATGTTGCTGCCATTAAATTTTGCATCCTCACCCTGAGTGGCAACCTGCAACATGCATTGTCCAAACTCAATGGCTCCGCCTGCACTAAAGACGAGCTTAAAGCTTGTGCTGCCTTCCCAGCCACCTATGCAGAAAGCACACCAACAAAGAATGAAAACAATAATCTTACAACTAAAACCATATTTTGCCATTCACCGTAAAACTGACCTCCTGGTTCCGCACTGACGGTCCCCTTGATGTAATTTGCCCCCAGTACAGGTTGTTTGACCTCACATCCCTTCATCAAATAGAAAGGCATCATAAAGGACCTGAGTGCATCTCGACCTTTGGCCACAAAGATCACCTACGATAGAAGAAGTCAAATATTTCCATCAGTTTAGGATCCATAGTGAGGGAGAGCTAGACATTGTGATCTGCAGTGAAAGCAGGGAGCAGGTGGACGAACAGTAAGAAAAGTGGAGGCAGGCACTGGAAAGGAGAGCAACGAAGTACAACAGAATATTTGTACATGAATGAGAGATGAAGAGAAGGAAGAGTGAAGCTACCGGGAGAAGGACTTTAAAATACTTCATCAGGTCAACAGTCCAGAGCAATATTGAGCGGGGTAAGGAGGAAATGAAAATGCCCTCTAAAGCAAGTTCAAATAATGTCTATACTATTGTTGTAGGGAACTTTGGGCTTTTTCATGTGTTTGCCGAAAAAAAGACTCCAACAAATGAGAAAGAACAGGTGGAACCAATTGGCCTTTTTTATGTAGACATAAAAGGCCTCTCATTTGCTCACTTATAAAGACCTAAACAGAATAGCAGTTCAAAAACGCATACAAATTCAATATTATAGAACCTTGGGCAATTTAGTAGGTGAAATACATATTTGAATAAAACAGTTGTTAGTACTGAGTGGTAAGCAGCGCACCAGGTGGAAGTTTCTAAAATACTTTACTTTTCTTGGCTGCTGTTTGAAAATTAAAAGCTTTAGTTCCCTCCACAGTTTTTTTTTTTAAATTGCCTTGAGGTCCGGTGACTTACTAGGCAAGTCAGTAACCTAATGTGACTCTACGTGGCTCAATTCTTTGTTGCCCTGGCAATATGCTTTGGACCACTGTCATGCTGGAAGACCAAAGTCGTAACCCCAACCGTCTTCAATGTTTTTGTGGAGGAGAGGATGTTTCATAAATTTACAAATCATGGTTCTGTTCGGTGGCCCCACAATCCTCTGAACTTGTCCTGTGCCCTGATGTTTTGACCTGTATGCTTCACAGTGAGGATGGTGTTGATCGGTCATGCTCACATGATTGCATGTAAACATGCCGCCGTTGTGTCGACTCGTGTTCTAAAGTATTGGTATGCGTGAATAAAGTAATTCCATTACAGTAAGTTAGTACATATTATTTATCATGTCAGTATGAGAATACTTTAGAAGATACTCTGAATAAGGGAGATAAGTAAATTAACGAGTCATTTAAACAGGGACATTATTCCATCTTGCAATCAGATCAGTGATCAATTATCATTTCTTAACTTACCAATAAGCCCCAAATATCCTGAGCACAGATAAGAGAAAATCTTTTTTTTTAACACATCTAAAACAGTTTCACCACTGCTTTAAACACATTTAAATGTCTTCAAACACATCCTAAACATATTTGAACAAGCAAAGAAACAAAAAAAAAGTCAAGTTGGGTTCTCCTTTCCCACATGGCAGGGCATTAGGGTAAGTACACTGTAATAATAAAGCACTAATAAAACCTGAAGATTTCCCTGCAAGGGATTTCCACAAGCAACGGTTCATACGTTTCAACCACCCCCCACAGCCAAAAAAAATATATATAGCCTGATGGAGCGGAGGGATTGGTGGACCACTGGGGGGAACATTGTACATCCACACTTGACCTCACCCTGTACGGAGTCAGGTAGATGCTGCCCTTCTTGCTCCTTCTGAAGGCCTCAGGTAGTAGACCTTCCGTGTCGACGAAGACCAGCTCCACGTTGTCATGGTTCATCAAAACACTGCGACATTAGCACCCCAGAAATCCGGAATTATTATTTCATTATTGAACTCGTCTAGAGTTTTATCCGCTTCATGCGGCATTCAAACTGAGTGAGACATCTAAAACACTAGATGGAATTCAGAGTTAAAAATGAGATTATATAATAGGGATTGTTGTGCAATTGTCATGTGACCGAACACTGCCCATCACTTACTTTTGAGTTCTGTAAAAGGATTTGTCTTACATCTTATCTACTGACAGATCATACTAATCTGATTCTAGGTCAGCTGTTCAGGAGCTATTCTGGTGGCTTCCAGAAGTATCGACATTGGCTTTATTTGTGTTTTGAAACCCGCTATTATATTCTAACCAGTTATCACGGGCGTCAATAAGCCTTATAAGAACTCTTTTTTGTTTTCATTAAGAAGTCGTTCTAAATGTTTGTTTATAACGCTTCATTTTGGTTCACATTCAATTTACGCCTCAAAGTGCGTTTACGCTATCGACGTAAATCCTGAGGTCATGTGCAAACCTAAGCTAGCAGAACCTCAAGTGCGTCATTCCATGTACTGTAGCTGCTTCGAAGTCTATTTTAAAATAAAGCCGAAGTCTCGTTATGGCGATAAAATATGGCATAGTCAATCGTAGCATGCTAGCGGTCTTCGCTTCGCCGTTATATATCCGCCGTGGCTACCTTTCGCTGTTGTTGATGATGACACCGCCGGACTCCGAATGGTTCTGGTTTAGAGTCATGTCGACCGGCCTCCTCCTCCGAACACGCCGACAGCAAAGCCCACCAACGTGTACGTTCCTCCGTCACAAATTTAGCACAATCTGTACACTCGGTACGTGTAAAACTTAAAGGAGAAGCACGATTTTGAAGATGTTTACGCTGCTAACTTCAGCGATGCACCTGCGCGTACGGCACTCGACAGAAACGCCTACACATTACGACATAAATACGTCACATTTTATTTTATTATATTTCGCAAATACCACTGGAGAGGGGAAAAAACACTTTTCTCTTAAGTAGCACCATCACGACCAACATTAAAATCGAGAAGTGGAGTACGCCTAAATGTTAATTTGAAAAAAAAAAAAACAAGGCAGAAAAGGTTTTACTGCTAAAATAGTAGATTTAATATTATTGTAAGCCGCTTGTGTTATAATTAGAGAACAACCACATTTAAGTAAGCATTCAAACAAAATTTAACTTTATTTAACTATGAACTACTTATTCAACAGTATTATTAAATTATTATTATTAAACACTGCACGTCACTAATATAATCATAAAACCTGTACTAGTTGAGGTTGAGCTGAACAAATCAATTTTTATGGTGGTTTACTACCTATATTTCTTCATTTAAAAAAAAACCAAATCTCATCTCCTCCATGTTCCGCCATCTCAGTATGTCTCCTGCCAAACTCCAGGGGACACTGCAAGTGAGGCTGTTGGGAAATCACCGTATCCATGCACACCATCAGCACCGGGGTCCCCCAAGGATTGCCCGGAGAAAACCCACGCAGGCACAGGGAGAACATGGAAACTCCACACAGGCGCATCCGGGATTGAACCACGGACCTCGGAACTATGAGGCCAACATTTTCCAGCTGGTTCACCGTGCCACCCACTTTGCCAATTTGAATATGAAATGCACATTTCAAACATTAATGGAAATCACGTTTTAGCAACACTTGGAAAAGGAGGAAGGCATTGTGATGGAGTGGAACACATTTTTGAGTAAGGTGCTGTTTTTGCTGTAAAATGTTACATTTGAACCAAATACTGTATACTTTTACACTTTTATACATTGTGTAAAAAGGACATATCGTTAAAAAATAATGGGCTATAAACACCTTTGATTAGGCTGCCAGAGTGGGTCCAAGTGCCGCAGACAAATTCCTTGTGTGTTTTTAACATACTCAGCCAAGAAAAATGATTCTTATCCGTTTTGTAGTAGCGCTCAATTATTTTGTTTATGCATTATCCACACAAATGTGTCTTAAATATGTGTACTTCTTTTATTGTTGCTGGAGAATACAGTAGAGTTGGGCAAAATTGAGAGTAGTATTAATACAGCAAAAAGTCACAGTCATCTGCGTTACCTCATTTATGCAGGAAGTGATGACTTCCTGTGTGGCAGTTTCATCAAAAACGGTGCATTGACACTTGTGGATGCCGAGCAGGGTGACAGCTCACCAGACAACAACATGACAACTCGACTGAAGACCACCAGCTCTGAGGATCATCTACTCAAAACACCTGAACAAGTAAGGACTTTTTGTGTACTTGGGTTGGTCAGTAATCCACCAGACAAAGTCAGTGTTTTTTCTGTGAACAGGGGCATAATGATGCCTTTTCATTTCATCCGATTTCTAAGGCTTTTGTATTCTCATTCATCAACAACAAGAGGTTACATTTCAGTACTACGATGCAACACTAGACACAAATGTATACAAATCTACATAGAGGTGTTTTACCTGTGTGAATGTGCTGTACAAAGTAAATATACTGTTGTAAAAACAAATAAGGTTTGAATTCAACTGAAATCCAAATATCTGACTTTGTAACTACATATATGATCCCAACTAAGTTAATAAGCTTGTATTTGTAATACTATAGTTCCTTACAACCATGTCAAAATTCAAATGTAGTTGCTTGCATTGGAGTGACACACTGGAGACCAAAATGCTATTTTGAGCTGGCGGGACTATGAATCACGATTATTTTAGTATGTGAGTTTGGATCAGATGATGTAGAACGGAACCTGAGCAGTTTAAAAAAATATATATATATTTCAATACAAAAGAAGATCCTAAAAATGTATGCATTAATTTTCTATACTGCTTGTCCTCATCATCCTTTCTCAACTTACTTTGGGTGAAAGTCGGAGTACTCATGGCCAGACAATTGCAGGGCACATAGAGACAAGCTAGCATCACTCACATTCACATTTATTAATAATTTAGTCTTAAATGACCCTGGCATGCAGGTTTTCGGAACGCGGGAGGAAAGCGGAAAAAACCCACACAAGCGTGTTTACGACATCCAAACTCAACAACGGAATACTGGACCCAAACCCGGAACGTCAAAACTGTGAGGCTGACTTGTTACTGTAGCCACTCGTCCACTGTGGTGTCCAGAAATTGTGTACAATATTTGTTTTGTACGAGGGTTGATTAGTATTTGGACTTTTTCTTTTAATGTAGAGACAATTTCCATGCATTCTCCAAATGTGACAGCCTATGTATATGACAAACAGGCACATCCACAGACATTTTTAGGACAGGTGCTCAAGGGAAGAAAAAGGGCACCCATCGCCAAAGTTATCATACAATTACAAATAAAAACAGCACTTCGTTTGTATGTATTCATTTCTGTTAACACAGTCAATAATAAAACGATAAACCACGCAGGTAAAGAGAAGAAAAAAAATCATCATTAATTAATCTATGACTTGTAATTGAAAACAATAAAATATTTTAAAGAGGGGAAGTACAAAATTAACAACTAAGATCAGGCAGTTGTACAAGTGCACAGGCCTTCCTATACATGGAGATGTGTGGCTGTGTTTAGAATTAAGCAATCACACTGAAGCTCACTCCCACCATTTAAAATACCTCAGATTCACCTCAACTGAATCTCAGCTGTTCTAGTAAGTTTTTTTTAAAATGTACTGCAATATTAAGGGGAGGTTTTTTTTTTCATCCACTGCAAAAGGGTAGGTGCTTGACCACCACTTTGGGTCCATGTGTGCACACGCCTGATTTGACAACCATACATGCTGTGCTACTTTCGTGGTGTGCTGATGTAAAAACAAAAACAAAAAAAAACAAAAACAAAAACAAAAAAAAAAAAAAAAATATATATATATATATATATATATATATATATATATATATATAATTGTAACTGTAGTTTGCAGTGCTGAAGAATGCCACAAGCTTGATATAACAAAGGCATCTTTTTCCACTTTTGGGGGAAAAAAAGGTGACTCACAAATATGTGTCAGATGTATGGCCAATCTTCTCAAGTCCTTGTTAAGTTTGTGGGGGTGTTAGACTTTGATCTCAGCATCACAAATCTCCTCTTTTAATAGACAAATGTTACCAGGATAACATCACACACTGTTCTAACTTTGCACTGAAAGTTTTTTTAAATATATTTGATTTATTTTTACATGTCTTAAACCCACTGACCGAGCTTTACTGTTCATGCTTCTTTAAGTGCTTACTATTACATTTGACTTGACTTTCTTTAGCTGGGTTGAATGTTAAATTGTGGCCTCACTTTCCATTTCGTGATCTGCAATTAGAAGTATATGAACAAATTTAAACAGGAAATGTAATAAGTATGATTCATAAATAACATAAATTACTATTTCTTGCATTTGAGTAGTGCTATTTATATGACTTTTTTTTTCCATTTAATTTTATTTTTTTTATTTTTATTTTATTTTATTTTTTTCAGAAACCTGGCTTAGCAAGAGCCAAGCAGGTAAGCTCTGTTATAAAGTATTTGTTGTCGTGGTACTGTGCAGTTTAGCCATTTCCCCATTGCCAGTGCAGTATCTTATTCTCTTTTCCTTGCTAGTTCTCTCCGGGCCATACGCGTAAACTGGGCCAGACAAGAAAGATCCGATACAGGAGGGTGAATGTACTTAGACACTCCCGTTTTCGATATCTACTAATATCAGCAGCACTTCTGACTCACGTTTTCATTTTAGGATTTCAAAGATGAGGAAAACCCCGAAGAGAGAGCACGTCACCTCAAAGAGCTGGAGGTATACCATTGGTCACCAAACTGTACATTGTAACCGTTGGCACTTCACCATTAATGTCTTGATTCACTCCTATTTCAAGCTGAAACCTTTGTATAAGGAGTTGTTGTACACTATTGCACACAAGATGGGAAAATCAGCATCAACTGAGGTCTTCACGGATAGCCAACTTCACCAGTATATAAAAGAGGTAATCACCTGCACTTCATACATGATATTGTTACACTACTTCCGAAACAGTTGATGACACTCTCTGCTTTCAGTTGAAGTGTTCTGTTGAATTTAAAATGAATTACAACATTTACAGGTGAATTTGATAAAGATTCACAGAAATAAGTATTTGGAAATGTTTAAGGTTTAAATTCCTCTTATAAGTTTTGCTGGTTTGACCCGTGTTAGAGAACAGCACATTTTGCAAAAAGTGGTGAAAGACTGAACAGTTGGACATGTGTATCTAAATATTTAAAGTAAGTCAAATTACGGTCATCTGTAAAGGTTGCAGTGCTTTTCAAGTTCAAATTTCACCAGAAATCCAAATATCCTTAACTTTTTGTGAGTAAAGTATGTTGTACAGGGGTGGAGGAAAAGAAAAAACTGAAACAAAAAAATTTCTTCCAGGCCCTCACAATGACAGAGGATGAGCACAACTCTCTGATGGACAAAGTACAAAATGCAGAGGTGCGAAACCCCATACTTTCCCTATTGAAAATAAGTTTTATCCCCAATGCACACGTTTCCCTACAACAATTTTATTTTTAGCTGTGGTACCATAAAAGAGAACTTGTCCAGTTGAAGTTTCTGTCTACAAGTTTCTAAACAGCTTGAACCTTACAGCCGCCTGTCTACTGCCTGATGGCCACTGTAAAGGAAGCCAAAGAAATCCTGGGAAAAGATGTTAGTGGTGAGTTTCCATACCATATCACATTTGTTTGTGGTGCACAATTTAAAGGCACTTAAGCAAAGGTCAAAGTTAGGGCAAACCATTCATCCATCCATCACATCAGGCTGTACAAATAATCATATGTATCATATTGGATTTGCCAAGATAACCATCCATCCATTTCCTGAGCCCCCTATCCTCACAAGAGTCATGAGAGTGCTGGAGCCTACCCCTGCCATCTTTGGGCAGAAGGGGCGTACACCCTGAACTGGTTGCCAGCCGATAGCAGGGCACAAAGAAACAAAGAACCATTCACACTCATGGGGAAAATATGCAAAGTCCATACAGGCAGGGACGGGATTTGAACCCCGGGCCTCACACCTGTGAGGCTAACGCTCTAACCTGTTGAACCACCTCGCCGCCTGTTTTCTAATTACTTCAATATATTTAAAAAAAAAGTTACATATACAAACCATTTTGTCTGCAACTGATAAAGTACCATTTATCCAACATACATAGATATTTCACTACACAACCAAAGTGTTCCTGTGTGTCAGTTTTCCAACAGTTTAATTAATGTGTGCTATCGAACTGTATAGTGAATTACTGTTTAAAACTATACTTTTAGAAGTGATACATGAAGACCATAACTTCTTGTTGACCAGGTTTCAGTGATCCGTATTGCTTGCTGACCATACTGGAAGATGAAGAAGAGCGACGCACACGTCGATCCAGAGCCAAAGCCTCAAAATATGTGGTTAAGGACGCCGTGTCTGATGATAAGATTTATCAGACCGACATCAAGAAGCAGACCCTCAACCCAATTTGGAACGAAACATTTATACTGTGAGTCTAAATCTATTGCTGATAATGCTCACCTTGTTCGTGTGTAATCCTATTTTATTTTTCAGGGAGTTTGAAGTCCTCGTGGGTGCCAGCTTCCATCTTGAGATGTGGTATTGGAAAAAAAAATACATCCCTAGCTCCTCTTTGTCCACTTTAGGAAGTTCAAGTCACGCTCTTCTCATTTGGATTGTTGTTGTGTAGGGATAAAGATGAGGAGGTGTCGCTCAGTCAGAAACTCGAGGAGTTCACAACCAACTTTTCTAGTTTAAGCAGGTAAGCATGCCGCTTAACTAATCACACCCCCACAGTCACAACGCGGGACTAAACTATTATTTTGCTTTTTCAGAATTATTAAGGAGGTCAAAAAGGAAAAAGGGACTGATGACTTTTTGGGGAAAGTAGTCATAAAACTGCAGGTAGGAAATTCATTTTTTTCCCTTCCCATTTGTGCAACTACACCATCAACTCTCTTCAACAGTAATTTTCCATAAACTAATTTCAGGATCTTCACTGTACTGAGGACAACTGGTACATTTTGGAGCCAAGAACGGAGACATACCCAAACCGAGGCCAGTGTCACCTGAAGCTCAAGTTTATCCATAAAACGGTAACAATGCATCGTGGTTCAGATGTGAGGGGGTGTGGGGGGTGGGGGCGCTCTACCCATTATAATGCCTATGTGTTTTTGAATTTTGCATTTTACAGCTCAGGAACAATTGTGTAACTCTTTGGTCGTTGGAAATCAACCCATTGGTGTGATAATTAGTTCATTAATTGGTCTATCATCATTTAAATGTAGATTGTGTCTTGAGTAGAAATAGACTGCTACCGAATTTCAGTTATACTATAAATTAAAGTACATTATTCCAATGTGACTGACTGGAAACCAAAGAAGATACAGTAAATTCAGTTCATTTAAACTTGACACACTACAGAGCCTCTAAGTGCATAACATTATTACTTACTAACAATGATATTGAGATGATTTTGAAAGACGATACATACTTTACCCTGTGATTTGCAGAGAGATGACACACTAAGTCCAGGTCGAAATGCTTACATCAACTACTGTGGAATCCTGGAACAGTTTGTTCTGTCTTACATTTCCAAGCAAAAGGTAAAGTTCAGTTAATTTTTTTTATGTTAGTATCAGTTTTTACCAGTATATGTAGCTACATCTGTGTTCATTACTCTCAGAGTTCGACTCCATGGAAAGGGGAACTGTGTGGTGAGGCTCAGACTCTCCTGGAGTATTACGCCACGCAGAATGACCTCTCACCTTTTCTACAAGACCTGGCGTAAGCACCACTTTAAGCATATTTGATAGAGCCTGACCGATATGGATTGCTTTTTAAGGGCCGATGCTGATTACGATATTTGGAAAAATGAGCTAAACATTGTCTGGTCTTTTTACAATTTCTTTATGTTTCTTTGAATGGCATCAATTTCAATCAGCAAAACTTGGTCGATTTTTTTTTTTCCCCCCAGTTTCTGGCATTTTTTTCGAGGACTACTAATATCGGATGATTACATTAGCTAGCCAGTTAATCAGTTGGGCCATACACTGATAATATTTTTACCCACAACACTACTGAATTACATGAGCAATGTATTTTGAATTCCTTTGAAAATAACATTTACTACCCACACTGACACACTACAATGATGAAACATATATTTCAAGACAGGATATTGTTGTAACTTTTAAAGAGAATCCCACTTTACTCCTTCCAGATTCTTTCATTATTTTTCGACATTTATGCAAAGTTGTGTGTGTCCATGATAGGAAGTGGCTGGCTTACAGCAAACTGTGCCAAAGCATAGAGGTGGACTCCTCTTTGCTTTTACAACAGCTGACTTGTGTGGAGTACCACTGGCATCAACAGGAGCTGCCACACCAACAGGTAGGAAAAGTAGAAAAAATAAATAAACTGAAAAAATTAACATATACTGTATTTAGAAAATTAGATCAAATTAATTCAAAATTACTATAATATTTATTTGTAAATTAGTGTTACCGTGCTATATAATGCATGTATTCTGTTAACAGAAACAAGAACTTGGTGACTCGCTTCATGGTTTCCTGCATTACGGACTCCATCTTGTGTCAAAATACAGGGACGTCTTCCCTCCAACGCAGAGTGCCACTCAAAAGTTACACACGTTGCTCAGGTACAAATTATCGGTAACCTCTTTGTATCGTCTAAATACTGTACATGCAATAAATGCAAGTTTCTCATTCCAGAATCTTAGTCCAGATCTGCAAGACGCAGGCTTTTCAGAAAATGAACCCGGCTGATTTTGAAGTGCACGATGAGGTGGCTGATGCAGTGCAGGTTAGTACCAAAAAGAATCATATCATGTGCATGGACAAAATAGTCAAATTGATTTGACTTCCACCCCCCACCTCTAACAGACAGGTACACAGGAGTGGTTTACCAACAAAAAAGGTTTGCACCAGCCAATGACCAAGGTAGACACACCACGTTGTCTTAGTGTGCTATTTATCATTGAATTTAAAATTTAAACAAATGTATCCATCCTTGAGCTGTGACCTTTGTGGCGTACAGCCGCCTGTATTCTTCATAATAACCTAAATATGATTGTAGTTTGCAGCGATCGAAAGTAAACCAGTTGGTATCGTACCTATTTGAAGTAATATTCGAAGTGATCTACCCTTTGTACACTATTCATCCCATATAGTGTAATGGAATCCACAACACTCCACTCACCATTTTAAGCACATTGTAAAATCAGGATGTCAACCAAATTGTGCTTATAAATAAATATGGTCAAGTGGCTCTTGTATTCGATTTCAAAAGATTGTGCTGCTGTATGTGTTTGTGTTGTTGCGCTGGACTATTACACAGGAGCCAGCAGAGATCATTAGCGCTTTGTCCAAGTTGATTGAGGAAATACGGGATGACATAAAACTCAACAAGGATGTCTGGAATAGAACTTTTGTGAGGTAAAAAAGGATTGAGTTTATTACATGGAAATAAATACATTTTAATAGTCCAGTCATGTGTTTCTTTGGCAACTACGTAGTGCAGTACAAGTGGACGCGTTCACTGCAGTCTACAAGACGTTTGACTCTCTGGTAAGTGGGACTGACAGCTGCTCCGTAACTTCATGTCAAGTCACCAACACTGACTGTTCTCATTTCCGTAGCTTGCTACAGAAGTGAGAGAAACCTTATCTGAAATGGAGGGTCGCATTGATCAGGGTCTAGCAAACAGCCTGTTTCCCGTTTACCTGAGCTTGCAAGCAATCCGTAAAGACAAAGCCTTCGTGCAGAAAAGGTCAGAGAGACTATGGAATTGCGATTGTTCATCTAATTTCCTTTCATGTGTACTATTTTTATCCTGCATCAATTTTAGCAGTATGATTGGGCCATTATGAGTGGATGAGTAGTTAATGATTCTGAGGTTCCAGTGCTGACACTCTGTTTTAAAATTTTCCAGATTTTTTTCCCCCTTCTACTGTAACTATTACTACTTTGACTACTTAAGCATTTATTCAATATCCTTCTAGTTTACAAGCTGGTGTTCCATTTTAGGGGTTTACTTAAGCTAAGCAACTTTCATGTGAGCTTCAGAGAGGCTCAGCCTTACTGGCTCAAGCAGATGTTCAACACCACAATGGACAGAGTGGAGAGAGCCGTGAAGGTTGACCAGGTAACTCTTGTGTTTCCATGTGTTCTGTGTGCTCGCGTTTCCACTGGGATCAGCATCAGGATGCATTTCAAATATGAATCTCAGCTTCAGCCCCTGAACTCTGGTGACGTGCCCATAAAACACAGCTCCTCAGCAGTGGACCTGGCGGCGTGTATCCAGCCTGTGTGCGATCTGTGGGAGCAGATGTCCTGGCCTGACCCTGAGGAGGCCTTCATGCTCATGGTCAAAATCGTAGAGGTGCTGTATACACTTTTTTAAGCATTTCTGATGCATTTAGCATTGGTAGAATACATCAACAAATTCTCTGCAAAGGTTTTTTTATGGTGTGGTTTTTTTTTTTTTTTGTGTATGCAGGATGTGTGCAAGATTGTGGTGACCTATTGTCATAGTTTGAAGGACAGAGCCAGAATGCTCTCAAAGAAGTCTGACCAGGGAAGCGCCATTAACTTGGTGAGGAATGTCTGAGTTCAAGTAAAGAGACAAAACATGTCAAATTGAGTTCTTTCTTCTTTTCCAGCTATGTGTTGTGGTGAATGACCTGGAATACCTGCGCTCTGTCCTGGCACAACTTCCCACACAGCTGAACTGGGCAGGGCTCCGGGAGCGCACGCAACACGTCATCGGGGAAAGTCAGTTCCACAACACGTTGCCGTTACAGGTGCAGCAAGCTCAGGGAATTCTCAGACGACAGATCCGCTCTGCTTTGGACATGCTGAGCAGAAAGGTGTGCAGTACAGGTGTTTTGTCGATATATATATGATGATATATACCGCATGCCCTTACCTGGTTTTTACACAATCAACTTGAATTTATTTAGGATGGTACGTCAGCTACATAGGGCCACTGACTAGTTTTCGATGCCTTGCTCAAAAGAACCTCAGCACTGTGGAGTGAACCTGACTAGCAGCAACAATTAGTCATGGTTTTTTTTGGGGTTGTGACAGGATTCAGGTTTTTGACCCTTTGATGGCAAAACTGAATTCCTCTGGAGGGTCCGCTGGACTCGGCTCCATCTCAGCAGCAACCTCAATGAAAGGATGTTCCATAATATATTATTTTTACATTTATCATGTCGTAAAATATTGGCTTTTCTAGCTGGACATTATTTCTACTCTGATAACCGTGTTGAATATGTTTATTAACGTGCTTGTCATGGAAGCGACAGTATACAATAAGGGCACATTATTGAAAACAGCTTTCAGTATTGTGCAAATGTACAAACACAATAATAAATTTAATTAATGTGATTCAGCCATCCATTCTCGATAGTTCTTATCCTCATTAGGGTTATGGTTGAGCTAGAGCCATTTGCAGAGTGTATACAAAAAACTATTCACACCTACTGTATGGACAGTTTAGAGTCTTCAATTAAGAAAATCACGCTTCTTTTTGGAATACCCTGAGAAAATCCACGATGCAAAATCCACTCGGAAAGACCCAGCCGATATTCAAACCCAGAATCTCAGATGTGAGGCAGTCCATCTTAACCACTAGGCCAATGTGTTGTGAAACGGAACATTATTTGTGTAAATATTCCCTCCGTCTGTCTTTTCAGTTGAATACAGACATTGAGACTCACGTCAGAGGAATGTCAACTAGAAGGAGGATTCCCTCCAAATCCATAGAAGATGTAAGTCAAGATGCAATGGGCCCAATTTAGTTCAACCTGCTAAAAATTGTTTTCTACATTTTTTCGTGTCCTGAAACATTCAGTGCAGTACAAAAAAGTTCTCAAGTCTATCCAAACATACCTCACTGGTGGTTGGAGGGGTGATTTTGAATTCCAACTGGGCACTATTTATTTGTCCATTAAATCCAAAGTCTGTTAAATTGAGGTTCCACTGTATATTGAATAATAGCGATTAAATCTCCACTTTTTGTTTTTTATTCCAATGTTAGTGCCTTTTTTATTGTAATAACTAAAGCTAGAGTAAAATTAGCTTCTTACTTTTTGAGTCCCCCTCGTCGATATGGCTTTGTTTATCACAATTGCATAAAATGCCCTAATTGTTAAATGTGCCTGTTCTGATTAAGGCTGCAACCCCTCTCATGCGCTATCTGGAAAAAGAGCTGCATGACATGAACCAAAACTTGGTTCAAGAGAACTTCAACAGGTGATGACGAGCCCTCTAAGGTTATTGTTAATGAATCAAACATGAAACTCATCTTGTTATCGCTCACCTGCAGTCTCCTCACGCCTTTGTGGAACAACTCCATGAAGATTCTCCACCAGATGGTCTCTGAGCATTCGCAGCAAGAAGGGTTCATGGTGTTCTGTCACAGGCTGCTGTACACGCTGCAGGTCAGCACCTAAATTTAAAGCACAGCATGGACTCAATTGTGCCTTTATCCAGATTCTCACCAAGCTGCAGTAATTTTTTCTTCGGCCCATGCACCATCTTTCAACAAAGTGTTCTGGGTATCTGAAAAACCAAAGCGTTTGATTCAATTTCAGTGCTTGGAGCAGTGTTTCTACGGCGAGGGTAATGGACTTCCATTGAACGTACTCCACTCTGATGAGTACAAGGTGAGAGTGGGTGATGAATAACAGTTAAATATGAATAAATAAAATATGACTTCCTTTGGCCGCAGACTCTCAAGAACTACCTGACTCATCACTCTCTGAGCAGTCGCCAGCTTGTGGACAAGTTCCTGGAAGGGAAAATATGGGAACAGGTGAGATGCCTGCATGCCTACATTGGAAAGGATATTGGGCACATTTATTCATTCAAACTGTGACTTGTTTTTCTTTTGTATTCGATAGAGAGTGATTGCCGGTGAGAAATATGGCGCTGTCACGCTTCTCGCCTCCTACAGGAGATCAGACCAAAGGCTGAGAGTTGAAGTGTTGAACGCAGTCAACCTCCTACCAATGGATTCCAATGGTGAAACTGAACAGAAAAGTCACCTTAGTCTAGCCTATCATGAAACTTATTTTACAAGCTACCATACAGTTTACTGTGGAATTTCAGTCTCTCTATAGTAAATTCCAATTTGAAAACACACAAAGTGGCTAATAATGAAAATGATCCAACGTTATAATGCCAAAACTCGAATTGACACCTTTTTCCACGCATAGAGTCTAACACGGCATAGTCGCCATTTGCAGCTTGACCTACTCATGGATTTTTTTTTTACTTCTGTTATTTGCTGAAGCACGGTGGACCAGCTTGTAAAGCGTTGGCCTCACAGTTCTGAGGACCTAGGTTCGATCCCGGCCCTGCCTGTGTGGAATTTGCATATTCTCCCCGTGCCTGCGTGGGTTTTCCCCGGGAACATCGGTTACCTTCCACATCCTAAAAACATGCAACATTAATTGGGCACTCTAAAATTGCCCCTAGGTGTGATTGTGAGTGCGACTGTTGTCTGTCTCTACTTGGTCTTCGATTGGCTTGAAACCAGTTCAGGGTGTACCCTGCCTCCTGCCCGTTGACAGCTGGTATAGGCTCCAGCACTCCCCGCAACCCTTGTGAGGATATGCAGCAAAGAAAATGGAAGGATGGATGTTATTTGCAGAAAAACGCATTAATTTTTCTGGAATGACCAAATAAAAGTATTTCTTTGAAGAGATCATGTGGCATTTTGGTGCCAAGGAACTATGTTGATGTGAGTTAAGGAACTATTTTGAATATTTGATATGGCATCTGTAAAAATGAAATTAACAGTAGCGTTTAAAATAATTTTTTCCAACAATTTAGAAGTTACCAAATGTACGACATACATTGAATTGCGGTTGTCAATTTGTGTGTGGATCATTGTAGTGACAGAATAAAATCTATATTTTTATAGTTAATTAATCTTACATGATTGTTAATGCCTGAATCTCCATTTATTCACTTTTTCACAGTGAAGCTACTGCTGTTGACAAACTCATAGACTAAGTGGTGGTGTTGGAAATTAGCATCTGTCCTCTATCTCGTGTATCCCACAGGTTTAAGTGATCCATATGTGAAGTTGTGTTTGGAGCCTTACCACACCTTCCCTCTTGTAGAACCTTGTTGCACTCAGATAAAAAGCTGTGATCTTAATCCTCTGTTCGATGAGGCCTTTGAGTTGTAAGATTTGCTCTCTTCTTGGCTCAAATTCTTTTAACAAGCTCTCATACATGTACATGCCCGCTTTAACTCACCACCTGTCTCCATCGCATGACAGCCTAATCGGACTGGAGCAGTGCCAGGCTCCAGGGGCTTGCTTGGTCGTGACGGTTCTGGACCATGACATCTTGAGAACAGATGACTTTGAAGGTGAAGCCTTCCTGTCCCTCAAAGACATACCTGGTGTAGCAAGAGGGGATGGAAAAGACGGACAGAACTTTCATCCAGATGTTCCTCCTGCTCAAATACGTCTCCCCCTGACACATCCAAAACCTAATGGTATGATCCATTTCTTTGGGGTTTTGTACGACTATTTAATTCAAAATATGCTGTGTTTCCCTACTGGAAACTTTTTGTGAAGGATTTCTCCAGATGAAACATGGGAGAACAAGTAGTTTTTGGCCATGAGCTTTTTTAACTCAGCTTCAGAATTTATGTCAGTGGTAGCTGACACATACTGTTGCTCAATAAATAATTTTCTGCCAACAATTAATTTACTAATCAACTTCTTGCACCAAATCATTCAAATACACAATGCCCTGGAAAAAAAAACCCATTTGAATATATCTAATTTGAACATGAACATCAGTTGCACATGATTACAATCTGTTAAACTGATGTACTGTATATTGAGGGTTATGAGGGTCGCGCAGTACTGTATATTATTCTATTTTCAAGAAGAGGGGAAAATACATGTGCATATGACCATAAGGAAAATGGCATACGTTAAAGTTAACGTTGAACAAAGTTAATTTGCTTTGTCACAAAATGGATGGGAAAAAAATTGTGTGCAAAAGTATGAGCATAAACTTCCATTAAGATACATATGTAGAAGTTCTGTGGCAATTACTGACAAGTCGAAATGAGTTCCAACATACTGTATTTATGACAACAGTATGCATCTGACTTGGTTGTGACCTCTTGACATGCATGCTTGTGTGAATTCGCAGAAAACAACATCCTTAAGTTGCTGGAGTCCAGGAAAGGGGAGCGGGAAATACAAGCCTTTGTGAAGAAAAGAAGACAACGAGAGAAACAGTCCAGAGAGCAAAGTCAAGCACAACACGCACACTTTTTTTTTTCATCCAAAAATATAGAATTTGCTTTAATGAACTAAATCCATTTATAGTGAAACACTGGTATAGAATGACAGTCCACTTCCTGATGCTTTCTCTAATCAGTGCAAAAAGTATGATGTCAATATAGAGAACATGATAGACTTCAATGAAATGTCAACAATGGCAAGCTCTCATAGGGAAAAAAATGGCAGGTATGAACAAAAATGTGTATAACTGAGATAAATTGATTTTTTTTTTTTAAAGAGTACACAGGTTGACTTGAGTATATTTAGCTTGATTGTGTTCATGTGGATTCCTCTTCGAGAAACCTGAGTGCTTTAACAGAGGCTGTCCGTTGTAGAGATCATTCTATTTTTTTTTTATTGTTTCTAGTAAAAAAGGTACATATTTTTGCTTTTAAAAAAGTATGAAAACTAATTCAACATACCATAGACCAGCTAACTCATTCGTTGATCCCCTTTGGCGGTACCTATATCCACTGATTTGGTTAACATTTATAAATGTACTGGTTGACTTTGTCCTCCATGTGTTTACATAGTTGGGTAATTCTTTAATGATGATTTGTACAGTAATTATATCAAAAATGTATTTAAAAAAAACTGCAATTCATGAGTTAAATGCTAATTACCTTTCTGGGAGTTTAAAATAGAATAATATACTTTAAAAGATCTCTCAAGACAACTAATGGATTGACAGCACTGCACGTGTAGTCACTTAATATGGTACACATGTACAATGCAGTGCAATCCAGGAGTGTTATTTTAGGTATTACGTTGCTTGCATGATTCTGAGAAATTCTGCCAACATCAACCTTCACAATAAACCTGTTTGCCAGTGTCAGTCACGTGACCCAGTTTTCTATTTGTGCAGAACTGTTGCTATAAGCTCATGTACCTAAAGTGCCCACTTATGCTTTTCATCACCATATATCAAGACTACAGTATGTGTAAAGAACACTGTTGCTGGTTAAGAGGGATCACTATTAGAATATACTGGCATTCCCATTGCTAATACTGAAAATATATATTGTTTGTAATTCCCCATACTAATGGCTAATTAATCATGAGTACAGTTAAACCTCCCACATTTACAGTTCGTTTGCAAAGTCCCCTATTTTCAAATTTTGGGGGAACTGATCCTGTATTATTCACTGAAAAACTTGCTTATTTGCTGTTTTTATGCTTAGACCAGAGCCATGTCTAATACAGAAAATTGCTTTGGTGCTATCGTGGTGTCAAGTAACTACGAGGGGGGACCTTCATGTAGTCATGTCATAGTCTTGTCTAATAGAAAAAAAGTATTCCTCCCACTTGGTGGCATCAATAGGCAATTGTGGTTGTTTTTTGGGCAGACATCAACAACTCAGATTTTTGCTATTCATTGCAGGGCTCTTGTGCCTCTCTAAAGGGTTCACAGTACCCCATGAATTGGACATCTGTCAGGAATCATCTGAGCTTGCATTGAGATAAAGAATGGGGGGGGGGGGGGAAGAACCTCTACAAAGTCTGGAATGGTGTCAAAGATCCATCGCTGGTGGTAGTGGAATCAGGTCTGAATGATGTGGTGTGTATGGTGGGCCAACCTGGGTGGGCCCAGGGTTAGGAGAGTTGTTGCTGCTCCATTGTTTGTTCAGGACAGAGAGGGCACTCTGTGGAGGTGGAGCAGCCCTCACAATGTAGTCCATGGCCGCAGGGTAGAGAAACGGAGCCCTGCTCACCACATGACACACAACAATGCCTCTGCTTCTTGTACACCACCTTGGGACAGCACACATACTCTTTAGCAAAGAATTTGACATTGATTCAAACAAATATCACATGATGCTGAGCTTTGTTCAGAAAACTGATTAAATTGTGTGTGAATGCTGAGGAGCCCGATGCTGACCTAACATTCGGAATTGGTTAAGAAATGGGGAAGCAATGCTGAAAGCAGAAGTTAACGTATACTAACTCACATGAAATCAAACTAAACTTTTCTTGTTTTAGATCAATTAGGATGGCCAAAATTGTTTGTTTGGGAAATAGCAGAACAACGAGAGAAGTTTCTTTCTTTAAAGTCAGATGTTTGCATATAGTAAGATGACATACGCCTTAAAAGAATTTGGGAAAACCCAGATGATGTCATTTCTTGGAAGCTTGTGATAGATTTAGTGACATCTGAGTTAAACAGAGACGACCATGTTAATGTATTCGGCCTAGGAACATCTGAAATGCACAGATTCTTTGTGTAACATTATGGAAAAGTCAAATGAAATCAGGCAAGATGTCAGGAAGAGAATGGTGGACTTCCGTCAGTCTGGTTCATCCTGGGGTGCAATTTCCAAGTGCAGAATTTATCTGTTTAAATAATTATGGTATAAACTTGATGGGAAAGTCCACCCATCATGCCGCTGAGAAAGGAGACTGTTCACTCTTGTACTGTTGAGAAAAGCTTGTGGAAGGACATCTAAAATGTTTGACCCAAGTCATACAGATAAAAGGCAATGGTAGAAAATATTGGCATTTGTCAAATACAAATAATTTTGCCAATCCTAATCCTAACAAAACGGGAAAAGTTAAGTCTGATTTCATGTCAGAAAGTGAGAAAAGTGTCCAGTATGTGTGCATAAACTTTATATAGTGTATGTAAACTTCTGGTCTCAATTGTAAACGTGTTTAATATCTCTGAAATTATGAATTTTATTTTGAAAATGTGGGTAACATGATAAATTATTCCCAAACGTTCCTGAATAAGATGAATATTTAGATTTTGGAATGGTTTGAACTGGTCACAAAATGTGGCATGAGAAGGAAAATTATTAAAATTGTGTTATTAAAAAATGAAAGGGGGAGGGGGGCCGCTATGGTAATGTGACAAAGTTCCCAAGCTGTCCTGAATGAGCTGCAGTGAGGCTGCGGGGTGTATTTGGTGCGGCATTTATTACCTGTTCCACAGTGTGCAAGCAGTTGCAGAGTTGTGCCTGCAGACTGAGGACGGATTCTAAGGGAAGTCTGTGTAGCATCTGGAGCTGGTGTAATGACAGATGGGGGTTGTCTCCGCTCCTCAGGGTCTCCAGCGCCTCCTCCAAGATTGTGGATTGTCTCTGCGCCTCCTCCTCAGCCTGCCTGGTTCTCTCAGCCTCCACTGCCAAACGCCCTGCGTGGGCACGTGACTCCTCTGCATCTGCCTTCAGTGTGGCCCAGGACTACAGAACAGAGGAGGTCAAAAGGTACGATATGTGTTGTTTTAGAAATTCTCGAAAAATGCAACATGCAACAATCACTAAATCACCCACGAATGACCATTAAAATCAAAATGCCATGAATCGGTTGCAGCTTCCCCACAAAAATAAATAAAGAAATTTAAAAAATGGTGTGCCCGCCCGCCTGGGCCACAAATGAGCACGTAAACAGTATACAGTGACTCAGGAATGCAATCATGGTTGTTTTTTGCAGAGGATAAAGAATACATTCCTGTGACTATTGTAATATTTTCTGTTTACATGTATTCCTCTGACATTTGTGTTCAAATACCTGTCGCTTAAAGGCTTGCAAAACCGCAACTATCATATATCCGATATGACTAAATTTATCCTGATGAAACAAACAATCCAACACATGAAACAACTCCATAAGTGTCGCTACTGGGGAGTGCCATCATGGATGAAAGCAATAGCAAATGTGATCCACCTGAGCAGTGTGTCTCCAGCTGTGTCCCCACTGCTTCAACACCCTGTGAGCCTCCTCAAGCTCCTGTTTGAGCCTCGACGTCTCGCCACAGGGGCCTGATGGCATCAGGGCTGGGGGAGTGCCAGGGGAGCCCTGGCCTGTGGGGAAGTGCTCCCAGATGTTATTGCTCATACCATTAAGACCTACAAAACAGATGAAATGAATGCAGGCATGCATATCATGTCACTATCTCTCATGTGAACAGCGCGGTGAAATTCCACAAACCTAAGGAACTATGGGATCTTCCCAGGAAGGGGCTCTCGTGTTGGCCAACCTGGGACAGCTGTGTGGAGAAGAATGGGGAAGTGCGTGGTCTGATTGGGGGGGATGGAGACGGAGAGCTAAAAGGAGCAGATGAGCTAAATGATCCTGGGATGTTGACTGGGGCAGAGCTCTGAAGCCGGCTACCTCCTACAAAAAGCAAGTAAAACGGAAGCAAGGAAGTCATATTGTAATCCAACCACATGCTGCTGTTATACACAGTATTTCTTTTGTTGAAGTTACACTATTACCTAGCCTTACTCCCACCCGTGGCAGACTTGAATTACTCTCCAAGCCTCTCTCCAATGCCGAGGCAGCCAGATCATTCAGGTCAAGATCATCCAGCGCCGATTCTGGAACAAAGACAACACCAACGAAGCACGACAATTATTTCAAGGGCTTCATCCACATATTACTTGACAGATAAACAGGTACATATTGACCTACCAACAACTGACTCCACTGTCTCACTTGTAGGGTAGAAGGGCAGGGCGTTGGCATTCATGCCTGATGCGATGCTGGTCCCCGGGGGCCCGAGTGGCGCTGGGCTAGGCGGGGTCGCCGCCAGACTGGAGGGGATGCTGGAGGACAGACTTAAAGGGCTGCCCACTGGCAGAAACACCAGCAGATCCTGAAGGATATATGTTATATTTTGGGGGAAAAAAAAACATCTTATCTTTACTAAATATGTGGAACCTCAAACGGCGCGTATTATGGAAAATTCTTGTATACAAATGCAGTGGTACTTTGACATACAAGTTTAATTTGTTCCATAACCATGCTTGTAGCTATTTGTAATGTATATAAAAGGTCCCATTTTAAATTAATTCAGCAGAACTTTTTTCATATACATTTATACATTACAACATAAGACAATGACATTCAAACAAATACTCAAGGATTAAAAAAAAAAAAAAAATCAGTTAAGTTAAATACAAAGGACAGAAGTATTGAGAAAGTCAAATGTTCTGCTATAATGCATAAGATTATTGTTATATAAGTGTTAAGGGACCAAAAACCTAAATATTTTACATTTACATACAAATCAATTCCCCCTAATAAAACAAAGTGAAGGCAGTATGGCACGAGTAGTTAAAGATATCCAGCTCTGAGGTTGGAGGTTCAAATCCGGGTTGGGCCTTCATATGTGGCGTTTGTATGATCTCCCCTTGCATTCGCTTCCTCCCATGTATTAGCTTCCTCCAAAACACGCATGTTAGGTTAACTCAAGACTATAAATTTTCCACATGTGTGAATGCTTGTTTTTCTGTGTGGTCTGTAGTTGACTGCCAACCAGTCCTGAGTGTATCCTGTCCCTCGCCCATACTCAATTGGGCCTTTAAGGGGAAGTGCTATAGAAAATACATGGTTGGAATTTTCCCATGAGATATCCGTCAAAATATATTAGTCAAATCCGGATGGATTTTGGTCAGCCCCAGAAATTCAACTATGCGCATCGTATTGTAAAGACAAAAGCAAGAAATTCTACCTGTTTAGCACTTTGTGTTGATACTTCTTTGCTGCGCTGCTCTACGGCAAAACTCCTTTGTTTAGACTGGAAAAACAAAAATATGCCGTCATTCCACTCAAGTGTGCCATGCGCCCCACTTTTTCATTCATCTCACCTGATCCTCCCTCTCAAACCCAGGCGCCCTGCCGTACCCTCCATCTCCCACCCAAGGAGATAAAGGGTCTGCTGCTCCCCTCATGTCCTCACACAGGTTTAGCACACTACCCAGCAGGCCTTGCTCAGGAACACGTGACCCGACAGGAGGCGAGAAGGGGTCAGCGGCATGACCAAGTCCCTTATTGTGGCCTCTTGCGTCTGCAGCCTCATCGGCAGAGCCAGGATCTGTGGGACGAAGGGGTGGGGGGGATCTGGGGGAAGAGAATGACTCCTCGAAGACAAACGCTTCTGGAGTGGATTCCCAATGAAAAAAAGAAGTATGATTTTTGCAAACATGGGGAGATGGGTGGTGGTGACTTACTTTCAACATGAGCAAAAGCACAAAAGGGTCCTCTTGGACAGCTGGCACACTGCTGCATGTCATTGCACTTTGTGGACTTGTAAATCTGAGGAAACAACACCAACACCTCTTTCAAATGTTTGGGTTTTCCCCGTGGGTGAGCTCTGATTGGCGACGCACCTCTGGGTGGAACTGTTGCTCTGTTCTCGTGTGACAATACTGACATCCCTCTGCACACTCACATTTGCTCGGATCACCCCACTCCTCGCTCAGTTTCACAGCCGGACAAGGCAAAGCTCTGTTGATGCAAAAACCAGCACAACCTTTTTCCAGCACACTGTCAGCTGAGCAAAGTCATCATTTGGCATTATATTATCACCTATATTTGTGCTTATGTGGGCTGCGGCGCCTATCTTTGCTGTTATGATAATATGGACAAGCGTAACCTTGACGACACAAGCGAGGCGGCTTTTTGCAGAGCTCTGTCTTGTAGTGAGATAGCACATAGTTGTTATCTGAGGAGACAAGAAATACGCACAGTGAGGCTGGTGGGTTATGTGTCGCACACGCAGTCTCTTTTAAAACAAAGTCCAGTAAACAGTGCCTTGTGAAAGTATTCGGCCCCTTGAACTTTTCAACCTTTCGCCACATTTCAGGCTTCAAACATAAAGATATAAAATTAAGATTTTTTTTGTCAAGAATCAACAACAAGCGGGACACAATCGTGAAGTGGAATGAAATTTATTGAACATTTTATGCTTTTTTAACAAATTAAAAAAACTGAAAAGATGGGCGTGCAATATTATTTGGCCCCTTTACTTTCAGTGCATCAAACTCACTCCAGAAGTTCAGAGACGATCTCTGAATGATCCAATGTTGACTGATGATGATGATAATGATGATAAGTGGAATCCACCTGTGTGTAATCAAGTCTCTGTATAAATAAACCTGCTCTGTGATAGTCTCAGGGTTCTTTTTAAAGTGCAGAGAGCATCATGAAGACCAAGGAACACACCAGGCAGGTCCAAGATACTGTTGTGGAGAAGTTTAAAGCCGGATTTGGATACAAAAAGATTTCCCAAGCTTTAAACATCTCAAGGAGAACTGTGCAAGTAATCAATTGAAATGGAAGGAGTATCAGACCACTGCAAATCTACCAAGACCCGGCCATCCCTCTAAATTTTCACCTCGAACAAGGAGAAGACTGATCAGAGATGCAGCCAAGAGGCCCATGATCACTCTGGATGAACTGCAGAAATCTACAGCTGAGGGGGGAGAGTCTGTCCATAGGACAACAATACACTGCACTGTACACTGCACAAATCTGGCCTTTATGGAAGAGTGGCAAGAAGAAAGCCATTTATCAAAGATAACCATAAAAAGTTTTGTTTAAAGTTTACCGCAAGCCACCTGGGAGACACACCAAACGTGGAAGACGGTACTCTGGTCAGATGAAACCAAAATCGAACTTTTTGGCCACAATGCAAAACAATATGTTTGGCGTAAAAGTAACACAGCTCATCACCCTGGACACACCAGCCCCACTGTCAAACATGGTCGTGGCAGCCTCAGGGTTTGGGCTGGGGAAGATGGTTCAAATTGATGGGAAGATGAATGGAGCCAAATACAGGACTATTCTGTAAGAAAACCTGTTGGAGTTTGTAAAAGACCTGAGACTGCGGCAGAGATTTATCTTCCAACAGGACAATGATCCAAAAACATAAAGCTAGATCTAAAATGAAACGGTTCATAAATGAACGTATCCATGTGTTAGAATGGCCAAGTCAAAGTCCAGACCTGTATCCAATCGAGAATCTGTGGGCAGAGCTTAAGACTGCTGTTGACAAATGCTCTCCATCCAACTTCACTGAGCTCAAGCTGTTTTGCAAGGAAGAATGAGCAAGAATTTCAGTCTCTTGATGTGCAAAACTGATAGAGACATACCCCAAGCGACTTGCAGCTGGAATTGCAGCAAAAGGTGGCGCTACAAAGTATTAATGCAAGGGATATTGCACTCCCCACTTTTCAGGTTAGTTAGTATTTGTTAAAAAAGTTTAAAATATCCCCAAAAAATTGTTACACTTCACGATTGTGCCCCACTTGTTTTTGATTGTTGACACACACAAAAAATAAAAGTTAAAAAAAAATAATAATAAATAAATATATATATATATATCTTTATGTTTGAAGCCTGAAATGTAGCAAAAAGTTGAAAAGTTCAAGGGGGCCGAATACTTTCACAAGGCACTGTATACCCTGAGTGTCAAAACAATCTTCATCTACAAAAGAACAAGTATTACAAATCTGTCCACATTTGGTTGGTCATGGGCAATTTGAGCTAATCACACACCTAAAAAGTACAAGCAACCACAGTGGTAGGGAAATGGCTAATTTCTGCATAAACTGGTCATAAAATGTAGTCTGAGCCTCTAAATCATGAGAATAAAAAGTATACTTGAACTAATAGCACAACAACAATTATTTTGTTCACAGTTGTCCTGTTGTTCACAGGACACTGAGGAAAAGGGAAGTAACCCTCTAGGCTACGG
This sequence comes from Syngnathoides biaculeatus, assembly GCF_019802595.1. Lineage (NCBI taxonomy): Eukaryota > Metazoa > Chordata > Actinopteri > Syngnathiformes > Syngnathidae > Syngnathoides > Syngnathoides biaculeatus. Next base: position 56,050 of record NC_084661.1, read on the forward strand.
ATTCTGAAAGAGCTAATCAGTGAAGTGTCACACAAACTGGAGTCCATGAAGGAGTCAAGATTGGGGGTTTGGCTTAGAACTGCTCTGGACTCTAAAAAAAAAGTTAGGAATATTCTCTTGTCAAGAAACATTGCCTGATGTGTAGGATGCTTCACTTAAAACATCTCTCAGAACTCAAAAACTTCTCAAAAACTTGTACCAACTGTGAAGGATGGGGGCGGGAGCATTGTGGTCTAAGTGTGCTTGATTCAGGGGCTGGACAGCTTGATAGCATCAATGAAAAATTGAAATAAGCTTAAGATGGTATGAAATGAAAAGTGATGCTGCAAAAAACTTTCTTTATTCAGGCTATTAAATGAAAAGGTCTTGGTCATGAGATGTCTTTAAGCCTCAAAAATGCTAGAAAACTGTCAGAAATGTGACTCTATACTAATGTTGCTGTTTGATGTACCTTGCCAGCGTGGTTCCTCACTCAAAATCTTCTCTATGAGTGCTGTACTCGCCGCTTGGCCTGACTGTCCATCTCCTCCTGCTCCTTCTAAGGGTCCTGTGCCACCTTGACACTCAATGACCTGCATTTCCCTGTGAAAAGATGCAATGTAAAAAAACAAATACCTTACTCCGCATAATTATTCATCCTTCGAGGTCATTTTCCACACCTCACATCATACACAGGGCTGCGCAGGTCATGTGACCCATGCGCAAAAGCACAATGGCAGCCGTTCTTGCTACAGTGGCCTTTTGCATCCGTTTCATGTATGCACGAGCCCGTTTTATAGTAGCGGAGGTGATATCTTCGTTCCGTGTCTCCGGCTGTCCGATGTAGAAATCCACACCTGGAGGGCACAAAAAAAATTAAAATAAAATAAAATGTGGATTGAAAATGTAATTACGGTGCTTTAAAGTCAGAGACCGAGAGACAGCGAGAGAGAAAAATTAGGGTAATTAGCACTCCTGCAACCCTTGTGAGGATAAGCGGCTCAGATAATGGTTGGATGGAAAATAGTGGACTTGTCACATTATTATGCGAGATGGTGGATGAATTGAAAGGTAAATTTGGCATAGTTAGGGTCATTCCTAGTACTAAAAAAAATCGGTCATTAGCACAATGAAGTTTTTTTTGTTTTGCTCTTGCATTCTTTTCCACCCATCTAATCAACACCATTTCGGTTTCCATCCATGTGTGAAAAGGGCACATTGAAATGGGAATGTTGCAACATCTCTTTTGTGACATTATTACTTCATTTATTTGAGCTTTGTCTCGGTGTTAATTGCATAACAGCTGTTGATCAGTTTTACCACTCTACTGGCCACTTAAGTGCTTGAGTGTTTTGCATTTGCACGTCTTATCAGAATTATCGCACTAATAGTCACTGAGTCGTTTGATATTATTTGCAGAACTGTCTTTGTATTAGCATACCATACATACATACTTATTTACATTGCTCAGCAATTCCGTATTTGTTTTTGTCCTTTAATCCACAGTATATTGTGTAAGAGTGGCTTGTTTGCTGTAGCACTAAAGCGCCTGCAACTTCAGAGAAAAAAAATCCTTATATTTTGAACTCTAGGCCAATGCAGATAATTCTAATCACAGCCCCACCCCCTTCCTCAAATCAGTATGCAAGGCTGTAATTTACCGTGCATTTTTTGTGCAATACGACAACGTATTCTTACCCTCTGTCCAAAACTTGCACGTCATCTGTAACCTCGAAATGTCGTATGTTGGGACCTCCCTGTATCCAGCCTGGCATTTTACATTGTTTGTTACATATAGTATTCTGACACCTTAAATCACACTGTTTACTACATTATGTGCATGGAACCAGTGATTAATCTTTTGTTTCTCCAGTCAGGGATTATGAGACAAAATGGGCTTGTTTTCCCCTTACTCATCTCCATCAGGACAGGTTCCCGTTCCCTCGTCGTACTTGGTACAGTAAACATCTGGACTGTAGTTGAATGTGCCGTCACGCTTGCGCACAGGCCTTCGGCGTCGCTGGTTCAAGAAGTGCCAGTGGAAACAGGAAAAAGGCCGGTGTTGTGTGCATTTATGCTGCACAAAGAGGGGGCACTGCTCCGTTCTGAACTCCTTTAAATATCTGAGAGTGAATCAAATGAGACAGAATTTCATGGTTACAAAACTATTTTTCTTTATCTAACAGTGCAGCTCTCCCCCCCCCCCGTGTCACCCATTTTCATTTCTTGCCGTAATGTGAAACTCACAACTTTATGTTGCGTTAAACTCTAATCGATTACTAAAAATTGTAACAGTCACGTGAACCGCGACTGATAATGATTTGCATAGTTATTTTATACTCAAAAGAGGTGCGTATGTGGGAAGCATGTTCCCAAATTAGACCTAATTAGAACGCGAACCCGATTGCACGTGAGTTTGTGTACATTGTACCCATCTTGTCCACTACGACGCTAACATTACGTACGTGTAGTGCTGAGGTTTTTCGGGCTGCACGTTCAACACGGTTGCGGGAGATGTCGAACCTCCCGCGGAAGAAGTCGACGAGGACGACGAATGACCCCCGGTTGCCGTCCCCGCTGAAGACAACTGGGGCAGCGGTTGCGTTTTCGACATTTTAGCACTCGCGTGAGTCCCAACAACAAGCTTGTTTTTAGCAAAAGAAGCTAGCTCGTCAAGTTAGCATAGAAATCCGCATTCTACAACGGTGTGAGTTTGCGCGAGACTAGAGGAAGTAGTACAAATGCCGCGTTCAAGACATGTTGGGATTTTTGACAACTACATACATATCCGTGTCTTTCCCAGGTGTTTGTTGCCGTGAACCAGGATAGTGTGTCGCGCAGTTAAAGCACGAGGCCCTGGCTACAAGTAAACTCGACATTTGAGAAAACAAGTAAACACAAAAGCAAATACACAGCATGTTGTAGGGCACTGTATTCATTTTTTTGCTGCTTCTTATTGGCTGTACCATGACCGTGCTCCACAATGTACCAATGAGCGCGAAGTGTTTTACAATATGACGTCACGCCAGACTATTAATACTTGGCCTCAAGCTTCCATCAAGCATTGATCGTTTTCTGCGGTGACCGCGAGCTATCGTCTAACACAGCTCTCTCGCTTCACAACGGCAGTAACGTCACAAAGGTAAATATGATCATTTTGAGTCGTTTATCTTGCGACTATGATTTCATTTCTTTCACAGTGCCGCGTGGGCTATTTGTGTCGCGGTGTTGTCAGGCTGACGTACAGAGCGTTATGGTCCCACTAACAAGGACAATGGGCTCGTTTTTAAACAAATACGATTCCCTCAAGTTAGTCTCTCTTGTTTTGCTGGTAAGATTGGTGTTGCTACAGATGTACTACACATTCTGAAAACGTGACGTGAGACGTTAGCGGTAAATTGAAGCCGCTCGGGATTATTCGCAATGTCGCTTGGGGGGTGAAATGAGAGGGAAAATGGCGAAGACGACAAAATGAGGCTTGAATGGCGGCCTGCTTGTGGCGACAGATTAGTCGGCCCCCCTTCCAAACAAAATCGAAAATGCTTTCCGGTGTTACATTTGGGTCAAATGTAAAATGAGCTTTGTCGTCTTTTGAGACACTGCTCATGTGATGTTTATTTTAGTTGCGGTGTGCCTTACGTTTTAATCAGACACGGTTGTTAGGCGGGAGGGGGATGGGCGGTTTGTGGGCTAGGTTAACATGTTGACACGGCTTGTTCCGTTTGAGATCGTTTCTGCATCTCGTTGCTTCGTTTAATAATTCGGCTTCAATGTTTTATTGTAGCTAAAAGGAGATGGCCCGTACCAAGCAGACTGCTCGTAAATCCACTGGAGGAAAGGCCCCAAGGAAGCAGCTCGCGACCAAGGCAGCCAGGAAGAGTGCGCCATCTACAGGAGGAGTCAAGAAGCCCCATCGCTACAGGTACGGTTCAACTCGCTACCTGACGTGCAGCTGTCGACACGTGATGAGGGGTGCACGTTTCTGAGTAAAATCTAAATAATTGATATTGCTAGCCCTTCCAAATAATTCCATCCGAGGAACAGGAATTATTGCCTGTAGGCAAAAATGTATTCTACTTTTTCACCATAATGTTTAGTGTACCTTTTTTTAAATGTTAATATTTTGTTACATCTGAAACTAGTCAAGACAAGAAGTGTTCGTTGCTTTTTGGGTACTAGCTCTTGTATAATTTTAATTTTCTCATTTCACAAAGTAACTTTAGCATGCCACTGCAGCGCATGCGCTAGCAAATTTGGGCAGTTTAAGAAAGGGTTACCCATGAGTTTGCCCCCTGGTGGTTGATTTATGACTGGTTAGGGAAGTGTATGCTTAAACTAAGTCAGAGCCTTCATTTAATTGCAAATATCGTAGATTAGCAGGTAATAAGGTTCTGATCAAAATTGAACAGTGAAACCCTTTCACACAACATGCTTCGTTTTTCTCAGGCCGGGCACTGTGGCCCTGAGGGAGATCCGTCGTTACCAGAAGTCCACGGAGTTGCTCATCCGCAAGCTGCCCTTCCAGCGCCTGGTGAGAGAGATTGCTCAGGACTTCAAGACTGATCTCCGCTTCCAAAGTGCTGCCATCGGTGCTCTACAGGTAAATTAACACAAAACTGTGTATATTTAAAGATGGGATTGATTTTTATTCTGTGCCAATCTGATGCTGTTTGTCCCCATTAGGAGGCCAGCGAAGCTTACCTGGTGGGTTTGTTTGAGGACACCAATCTGTGCGCTATCCATGCCAAGCGTGTCACCATCATGCCCAAAGACATCCAACTGGCCCGTAGGATAAGGGGAGAAAGGGCCTAAGTACCCCTTGACACAGCTGTGTCAAGATAAATATTTATCATACCTAATGAGTTTTTTTTTTTTTTTAATTTCTTGGGTATTCTTTTGAGTTGATTTTTGTATCATGTTAGACATCAGCCATTCCACAAGCTAATGGGTAGTTGTGTAGGAATATTTGCCTGTTATTGTTGTGACATTTAAGACATCACTGCCCCGCCAATTTCTTTGTGGATAATGGCCTCCATCCATGATAATAGCGTCTCATCATTGACCATTTCTGGCACAAAATGCAGCTTGCCCAACAAATCTCTTCTCCACTACTGTTACACAACTCTTGGTGCAAGGAGCAGACCTTATTTTTCCGGACTGCTTTTTACATGTTTTCCAACATTGAACAAAATCCTGGCAGCTACATTTTAATAATTGAGAATTGTCACGTCTTTCTATTAAAGGTCTTTATGAGTAAGTGCTCTTGTGTTGTGTGGTTAATTAAGGCAATTTTGAGTTTTGACTGTTTATTACATCCATGTCATACAGACCACTCTGTGTATTACATCCATGTCATACAGACCACTCTGTGTGCTTGAAACCGGTGGCTGCAAGACAGTTTATAAATTTAATTTTAAATAGTGAAATTACACCAAGATGATGATTTTACCTGTGCGACAAACTATTTCTTCACACTCTTTAGTGCTAGCAGCTTTGAGCACCACACAGCTGAAGCGTGTTTGGGAGCTTGTGGTGCTTTCTGGTGGTCGGTTTCTGAGAATGACACATTATGTAATTGCTTGTTTACAAGTTTTAACTAATCACATTGTAAAAGATGAAGCTAGAGTTGAACTGTAGGCAAACAATTGGCCATATTAGCTGGACTTCCTCAGTTGAAAATTCTGGCAGTTACTACCACGCTCCTTTTGTGTACCTTAACTGCATTGCAATTGGTGTTATGCAATTTTTCTTTTGTAAACTCTTATTTGCTCATGCAAATTTGTCTGTTTATCAGGGTGCCATGCATGTGATGAAATGACAAAGGATCTAATTACTTAATTTGAAAAATTAAACCTTTGTTCATCTGTAGGATTAAGATTTACAGGGACAAGCAGAACAATTATGCTTTTTTTGATTTGGTGAGCAAAAGTACACGCTGGCTTGGAGAAGTTCAATCTCATTCAAAAGTGGACAGTCCATGTCATACTTACACCACACAAAAGCCTAAAATTGTGTAATCTGGTTTTGTGTATCTCCCAACACACGAGATCTCTGGATAGTGATATTCACACAGGGTCTAAAAGAAATTCATCATGACACATTTTAGTGAGATGAGAAGAAAAGTTATTTTTTTTTTTACAATCCATGTAGTGTGAATACTGTACCCACCTCTTTACTGCTGCTCTCTGTACACGTTAAGTGTGTTTCCTGCAAATCTAAAAGCACTTCCTGTGGAACAAAGGACAACGGGTGTGTTTGTGTTTATATTTAAATGGCTATGAAGAACAGCTGTTAAGGGCCTGAAGCAGGGGAGTGCCGTGCTTACCTTGCTTGGCAGGTTTTCATCTAACACGTGTAAAATTGCATGTTGCAACACCTCCTTGGTTCCAAACTAAACAAAAAAAAGAGAAAATGAGCCACAAAAGCCTTACACGGGATCATTTGCATGAAAAAAAAAACATGATATACCATGCCAATGTTTTTTGCCCCCAAGAACTGGACAATGTACACAATCCTGCAAAGGAGAGGCAGGAATGTGTTTGTCAGTTTTATTTAATGGAGAGTATAATACTTGTTTTCTCATTTTGTTCTTGGAGCGACTTGCCTTCCCTCTTTGAGACACTGTGTTGGAGGAGAGGTTCTCTGAACACTGGCAGCTGGCCACTGGGACGGTGCAGGGCCGACTTGGAGCCACGGGTTCTCTATCCTCAAAGCCCGCAGCATCTTAACGAGAGGTCGGTACACTGTACCGTCGCGCGCACGCCAGCGAACAACACGGATGGACAGGGGGCAGCCTTTCAGCCGCGACAGAACCACACCTGCCTACCAGTGACAGGTACAGGTTCTGGTGGTTTTCAACTTAGGTAAATTGGACTGCGAGACTTGCAGAGTTGCTCTTCTAGACTGTCTGGAGCTGTGCAGGTTTAACAATTAAGGGACTACTTCCTTTCCTTTAATAACTTTGACCTTTGATGGAACCCAGCCTCCGACTCTGACAAGAACTGGTTTGAGGAGGTTGTTTTGGAAACATCCATTCATCTTATGCTTAGGTCTCATGAAAAAGCTTGACTTGCATTATAATTAAATTATTATGCATGTACAGTGAAGAAAATAAGTATTTGGACACCCTGCTATATTGCAAATTCTCCCACTTAGTAATCATGGAGGGGTCTGAAATTTTCATTGTAAATGCAAGTCAACTGTGAGAGAGATAATCTAAAAATAAAAATCCAGAAATCACAATGTATGATTTTTTTAAACGATTTATTTGTGTGATACAGCTGCATATAAGTATTTGAACACCTGAGAAAACCAATGTTAACAGTTGGTACTGTAGCCTATGTTTGCAATTACAACAGTCAAATGTTTTTTGTAGCTGTTCACCAGGTTTGCACACACTGCAGGAGGGATTTTGGTCACTCCTCCACACAGATCTTCTCTAGATCAGACAGGTTTCTGGGCTGTCACTGAGAAACATGGAGTTTCAGCTCCTTCTAAAGATTTTCTCTTGGGTTTAGCTCTGGGGACTGGCTAGGCCACGCCAGAACCTTGATATGCATCTTACGGAGCCACTCCTTAATTTTCCTGGCAGTGTGTGATTTCTGGATTTTTCTTTTTAGATTATCTCTCTCACAGTGGACATGCACCTATTGGGAAAATTTCAGACCCCTCCATGATTTTTAAGTAGGAGAACTTGCAATATAGCAGGATGTTCAAATTCGTATTTTCTTAACTGCATCTAGAATTGGACAAGAGGCATGTGTGAGGGTTTTTCTACCTGCCCGTTCTTGGAGTTTCTCAGAGAGGTGCCGTTGATCTCGTCAATGACGTCACCGCGGCAGATAAACTTGTCAACATGTGCCTGGCTGCCAGATATAAAGTCCAGAAGGAAGACGCGCCCACCGAGGTAGCTGACGAGCAAATGACGAGGTAATAAAACAATATCTCTGACACTTGTACGTGTATGATGCAATCAAAGGGGTTCAAATGGATCATACAAACCTCAGGACCATGCCCACCTGTCGACACGGCACCACTTCATACATCTCACACACCTGGCAAACAAATACAAAACAATCATCGAACCCTTGCGATTAAGGTTTAATTAATAGTAAAATATTAATGCTTGTATTTTTTTTTACCGGTAAAAGCCAGCTTTCATCCAAAAAACTGCAATTCTGTAGAGACACGTTTCTATGAGGAAGCTGATTCGTAGGGTTCATTGAAGTACGACAGTGCGGTCAAGTAATGAAAGAACTCTGACCTCCATGTCAAGGTCGAACTCCATGTGAGAGAGAACCAGCAGGAGGGACATGAATGGTTCTGGATAGTGGAAAGACATGTGTGACATTTGGCAATTACCACCACTATTTACAAAGCTTTTCTGATTGGATTTAGTACGAACGACAAATATTGACCTAAAAATTCTTCATTCCGCAGGATTGAGAAGGCTGGGCTGTACCACTGGGGGGAGGGGGGTGGTTGCAAGTAAAAAAGATAAGTTTGAAACAACTGGGACTTCTGAAGTTAGTGATGTCAGACAATCAAACACTCAAGTCAAATGTGAAAAAACAAACATGGCTGACGATCAAGGGAAGCTAATATTTGTTTGTGAAGAGATCAATTGTTTGTTAGAAGTCCAAAGAAAATATTTGTGCTCTATTAGTGCACCTTTTTGGGTGCTGCCATTGTTGTGTGTCATCAGACTACTACACTTTGCATTTTCCTGAAGTTTAAGAGTCGTAACTGGAGTGATATTCATTGCATATTTTTGGGACAACTTTGTGTTCTATTCTATGCATATCGCATACGAAGGCAGAGCAACTCTAAATCTACTGTATTCCGGTGGAATACAGCTGTCGCTCTGGATTAATGCCAAAATGAGCATTTCTTGGTTTAATTTGAATCAAACAGAATGTAAGTGACCTCCAAAACTCCGGGGGTGTGCAGGAGGTGAGTGACGAACTGTGGCAGCAACTTGCGACTGAGAGCCAATCGGAGCAGGTAGCGGCCACGTCCCTGAGCTGAGAGCAGCTTCCTGCAGGATTTAGTCTGTTCCACGGCCCATGCAACAGTACATAGCCTACAAAGACAATGGGAATTTGGCAAGTATTTAATACGCTGGTAGGTTTTTTCGTCCCTTTCTATTCCACTTCTGTCACACAATTTTATACCTGTCACATGTATCTTGGTGGAGAAGCTGCTCAAAACATTGCCAGTAGTCTCTAGTAACCAGACTGAGGACTGGTTCTGCAAAGAAGGCGCACACGCACCCCAGGAATTCTGAATATACAATATGCTTTAAAAAATACTGTGTTGCTTAGACACTTTCATAGAATTGACAAATTCACAATACGTTGCATTAATACCATACTTATAGCGGATCTTTAGCCAAGGTTCACCCTGGATTGGATGCAAAGTGAATCCAGGAACCTTTCACTGCACTTCACTTTTTGTAGATTTAATAGGTTACAACTGTATTCCAAAATGGAATACATTCACTTTTAATGGATTTTTTTTTAGCATGTAAACTTCCTTAAGAATAATAAATACAATAATATGAAAAGGCCTACACAGACACTGTTACCCAAATATCAGAGACCAAGGTAATTCATTTTAAAACATTTTCCAAAAGACGGCAGCACGGGGAGGTTCAGCTGCTAAAGCGTTAGCCTCACAGTTCTGAGGACGTTCGATTCCGGCCCCGCCAATATTCTCCTGATACCTGTGTGAGTTTTTTTTCCGGGCACTCCAGTTTCCTCCCACATCCCAAAAACCTGCAACATTAATTGGACACTCTAAACAGCCCCTGTGATTGTGAGTGCGGCAATTTGTCTCTATGTGCCCTGGGATTGGCTGGCGACCAGTTCAGGGTGTACCAGGCCTCCTGCCCGTTGACAGCTGGGATAGGCTCCGCCACTCCCCGTAACCCTCGTGAGGATAAGTGGCAAAAAAATGGGTGGAACTTGTGCGACTTGAGTGAACTTTTGAATGGCTTCGGGAGGTGAAGTCAAAATAAGCGATGGAAACAATGTGGTTGCACATGCACAACCACTTTCGTAACTGGAATGTGGACAATAATTCATACTCGTGCTTAATTGGAGTCAGCACACAACTGCCACCATTTCAATCCCTCTGATTAACACCAAATACATTGCAGCTGTTCTAGTAGTCTTTTTCTGACATTTTGTCTGCTTTTTAGCAGAAGCCTGAAAATTTTATGTGCACACTGACTTCTCTTTGAAAAGGTTCCTGATTGACTATAGTCTCCAATTAAGTTAAGACGCAAGTTTTTGAAATGTGGAAGGAAGGAGGAAGCAAATGTGCTCATCACCCAAACACTGTGCGACTATCAAAAACAAACTCCGACTGAACACTTGAAAGTCTAACCAAAAATGGAAAAGTATGTTTTTATACAGAGAATGGTTGATACAACCCTTTTGCTGCATTCGGTATCATCTTGGATGATATTGATAATGTTATTGCTGGTGACTTGAGACAAAACTGCCATCTCTGCAGTTAATAATTCAGTGATTTACCGAGACGTTAAACTTCAAAATAACACAGGAAAATCGTGGCAGTTAAAAAAAAAAATCAATAAAAAGAAGCCCACTAACGTTGGAGTCCTTTCCTGAGGAGCAGCTCTAGAAGCTGGCAGCAAGAAGTGAGCTGAGGGTTGCTGTCCGTCACCGTCTGCCCACCATCAGACTGTAGGTTCAACAAGCACACTGGCAGGCCCGCAAAACAAAGACAACGTAAGGATCCCAAATTGCCCGAATGCGCAGGTGCGAGTCGTGGTTACCTTTGAGGGCGCTCAGAAGTGGATCTCGGGGTGCCATCTTGACGGATCAGCCGGGCTCGGAGCTTCACTTCCGAGAAGCAACCTTCCTCTTAACTCGTTGACGCCGGGTCAAACGGTTGTTTCGGAGATGATTATTTCATTACTATAAGTTCAGGAATTGTGAGTAAGTGAATTTAGAATTGTCGCGCCTCGGATTCCCGCACTGGTGGCATTTTGTTTTCATCCAACATGAGCACCGTAGTGCTGCGTTCAAAGACTCGTCCAAAATGTATGCGTTGAAGGAAAAAAAAAAGGCAAGGAAATACGTATAACCGTTTGGTGCTTCTAAAAATCACCCAAAGACCCGGTGATGTCTATACATGTATATAGTTAATGTATAGATATGTAAATAACAAAACTGACACAACACAAATCATTCGAAGTGTATTTAATCTTCTTATGAAATGCGTCATTAAACGCAACACCATTTCTACTATTATTTTATTGCAACTGCTGAGAGTTCAAATTTTCAGATGGTTTGGGTTTAACAACAACAACAACAACAAAAATGCGATGAATTTTAAAAACACTAAATCCCCATTAAGAATTTGCAAATTTAAAAAAAACGAAAGTGCGCCCCTTAGCGATTATAATAGCAATCTGCATCCCAGCCTCAGCAGCGAAGGATCAAGAGAATGCGCTCAATCGCTCCTGGCGCAGTCCAAGCGCTCATTGAGTCTCCAAAGGATGTGCTAAATCGGCCCCAAATTGGAGAACACACCACCGTGGGGACATTACAAAACTATTCCTGACGGACATTTCTCTCTCTCTCAAAGGTCAGTACCTTCAAAATTCAAATATCCTGTATCCATTCTCATTGATGTTAATTATAGCGAGTATCGGACGACATATCCTGCTGTTTGTGCGCTGTTTATTTCTCCTTCGATTGCGTCAATTTGTCCACATAAAATACATTTGGACACGTCAGTACTGCATTATTGTATTTGGTGTTTTTGAATCGTTGTGCACATATGAGCAACCGTGCCTGTTGCTGTGACGTCGTTAGTCCCATCGCTGACTTGTAAAGGCAAGATTGTTGCATACAAAGTCAGCAGTAGCCAACCTGCAACAACACACGAGTTTTAATCCTGGATTTCCTCTAATCTGTCAACTCTTCGCCTGCGCAAAACTCCTCTGACACATGCTCAGCACAAATAAACAAACATTTCATTATATCATGTCATGTACATAGTAATTACGATTAATCAAAAAAATTTAATTGCTTATATACTGTTTATAATATATGGATTGTTCTTTAAAAATGATTGATTTTATATTATTATTCACGATTCAATACATTCTTAATTGCTTATATATTTAAAATAATGTAACATAATAATTTTGTTTTCAATGCAACTATTATTAATAATTATGTATGATATATTACTGATTGCGTGTAAAATATTTTAATGATTTGAGGCAATATTAATTTACATTTTTTAATGCCACACACATGTTATGAAACCATATTGCATTTTTTTCTTTTTTGCCCTGATATGCCTATGTCCTTTCCTGTCTTTGCTTCCTCGCCTCATATACCTGATAATGTACTGAAACTCCTGCAGTGCTCTACCCACGCTCTCTTTTTTCCTCTTATAAATGACATTGCATTGATTTGTGTGGGCGACGTGAGCCGAGTCAGCCCCCTCGCAGGGTGAGTGCCAGTCCCCTAAAGCTTTTTATGATCACTTCAGAGGACCTGGGCCTCCATTTTAAAGCTGCCAGCATGATGAAGGAATGCCTGCAGTTCCTCATTGAACCGGCCAAAAAGCTCAAGAGCCGACTGAAGGTATGACGTGCAAATTTGTGCTGAATCGGGGCGAACGAGTCTTTCCAAAATCCGATTTAATTTGTTCTTTCTTGGCTCCAGCAGTCCCGGAAGCGAGTGAGGCTGGAAAAAAAAGAGCTGCTGGTGGAGAGTCAATTATTCATCATGGAGCTGGCCCGAGAACTCAGCAAAATTTGCCAGGTGACCTCAACCAGCCTTTCCCAAGCATCCCATTTTGCACTTAGAGTATTGTTAAATTGCATTCCTAGTTATGATTCTATATTATGCACTACTCTTTTAGAGGGCCAATTTTCTTCAACACATTTGGACCAGTGAGGACGTATGGCCAGCCAACTTGTGCCGGGACTTTATTGTGGAGTGGGCTACTGTGCTGGAGAGGAAAGTGCAGGTACAACTACTGTAGGAGTAATTAGTATCATAAAGGTGAGTATGAATTTATGGGCAAGGCAAGAAAAGAGAGAGAAAAAAACCTTTCTGGTTTGTGGAAAATTACGTTAAAATTTTTGGCTTTTCTCGTGTGAAAAAAGAAAATCTTCTGTCAGAACTTTTGTCAGATTTGGACTTAAATGCAATATCTCTTAATATCACTTTCAACACACCACAGGATATCTGCCCAGGACATACTTTGAGACGTTCAATAATTAGGCCTTTATCGGGGGGGTCCAATTAAGCTGGACGCTTCATTCTGTGTTCTGCAGCCCAAAGTCAGCCTGCCAGACTGCCAGTACCACAGGCCGGAGAAGATTGACTGGAGGGGTCACCTACTCTGTATCCTGGAGGCAGTAGAGGAGTGCGATATGGGGCCTCACAAGCGGGTCATCATGGAGTGGACCCGGGAAATTAAAAGCAGGCCTCAAGTGAGAGCGCTTGTTCACTAAGCGATTAAAGTGTGACCTACGTAGTCCGATAAAGATGATTACAGTAAACCCTGCCCTTGACACTCATCCTCGTCATACTAGGCCCTCATCAGAAAGCCTCTAATGAATGAATGCTCCTATTGCATTCTCTTCTCATAGCCCACCGTGTGGCCCGGTGAGCCGGTACTCATGATACTGGACGACTTGGAGTTTCAGTGGAAGAGGGGACGTCTGCCCAATCTGCTCCCTGCTGTGGAGCTTGTTATGCTGGCTGTGCTGAACGCAGACAGCCTTATTAAGGTCCCCGCTCTTTATTGTTCTTGTTGTTGAGAACGTGCAAGCTATACCCACCTTGAAATAATAAAAACAAATTGTTATTACTCAAACAACACTCAAACGAAGAACTAAGTATCTGAGGTGTGTGTTATCCTGGTTTGTTCTTTCACTGTGTGTGTTTATAGGAGGACGTGACCAAGGAATGGCTGCTCAGAAAGCAGAGAATCCAGAACGTGGGTGAGATGCCTTCTTACCTACTACAGTACAATAATCGTAAATGCGATCACGTTACATAACAGTACTGCATGCGCCAGCACTGTACTCAATAAAGGAGCCAAGTGGAAAAACAGCTTGAAGGAGTGAATGATTCAGATAGATTCATCTGACTAATCGGCATCGATTGTTATTTATAAACAAAAGCATCAAAGGACATTGGTTTTTTTGGGGAAAATGGAAGAAATATGATTTTTTTTTCTCTGCTTTACAGATGCTGTCCACTACATACCCCATGGTGGTAAGCAGGAGTGATGACTAACTAACTAACTAACTAACTAACTAACTAACTAACTAACTAACTAACTAACTAATACAATTTGTATTTTAATTTACTCCAATGAGTAAAAAGGCCTTTAAAAACATTTCAGTGATTGCCCAAAAGTCTTATGTTGCCATACTTACAAATAAAGTAAAATAAAAATTCTTAGTGGAACATAACTTTATGGTAATATTTGTCTTTCCTATACAGTGTGGAACTGGATCTGTGAGGCCTCAGGTGTGTAAATCTTCTTGATCAGCAAATTTCACATCAGACTTGAGATTGTCTAATACTGAGTTCCGGGCCTGTGAACACCACAGAGGACGTGTTGCTGGACCCAGACTCGGCCAACCCAGAACTGCTGATCTCCATTGACCAAAAGAAGATGCGATGCGGGCTAGAGCGCCGTGACGTCCCGTGTGGCAATGGCCGCTTCGACAGCTGGTTGTGCGCTGCAGGCCAGCAGGGCTTCACCTCCGGACGCCACTACTGGGAGGTGGAAGTGGGCCAACGGGACTGGCGCCTGGGTGTGGCTAAGGGGTCCGCCGTGAGGCGAGGTTTCCGCTCTCTCAACACAGACACGGGCTACCTGACCCTGCGCCTGGAGAGGGGTAAGGACCTCAAGGCCTTGACGGTGCCCGCTACCTCTCTCCCTCTGAGCCTGGCGCCCAGGAAAGTGGGGGTCTACTTGGACTACGAGCAGGGTCAGTTGTCCTTCTATGACGTCGACAAGCGCTCCCACGTGTACACATTTAATGACAAGTTCACCGAGGATATCTTCCCCATATTCGGGACTGTGGAGGTGCTCAAGGACCTGGTGATCAGGCCAGCGAGGGTCAAACAACACTGCCTCTGCCCTGGGCCGTGCCTCTGGAACTGAACTACACCACATCACACAGCGCTTTTAGGAGGCAGTCAAAAAGTAACGAGCCCAATTTAATTCAACCTGACAATCAGAGATTTCTGCTCCCCAGAAAATTTGTAGTTTAAATACTTTAAATCTGTATTCTCACTGTCAGCCATTTTGGAAATGGCATCATTGTTTGATGCCCATCAGAAGCTGAGAGCTGTGAACTGGATTTTTTTTTTTTTTTGCTTTGGATGGGGAATAACTACTAAAGATTTTCAAAAGGCTGCAAAAGATGTACGGGCAAGCTGGAATAG
Organism: Syngnathoides biaculeatus; assembly: GCF_019802595.1. NCBI lineage: Eukaryota > Metazoa > Chordata > Actinopteri > Syngnathiformes > Syngnathidae > Syngnathoides > Syngnathoides biaculeatus. The sequence goes on from NC_084661.1 coordinate 71,490, forward strand.
CTGACTGCATCGTAAAAAAAAAAGGAAAAAAAGATTTAGACTTGCCTATAGCTGCCACATGATGGTGACAAAGCACCATTTTAGTTTAAATGAAAAACCTCATTTTACTTCAACACCGTTCCTAAGATGCCACAAAATGTGCCAAACTAATCCTTTTCATTTGGAACAGGAGAGTTGGAGCCCATTCCATCTGTCATTGGGGAGGAAGCGGGCTACACCCTGAACTGGTTGCCAGCCAATCACAGGGCACATGGAGACAGACAACAGTTACGATCACAACTAGGGTCAATTTAGAGTGTCTAAAAATGTCAGGAAAATGAAAACAACTCACTCTGGTTCATCAGGCAGGAGGCGGGGTACACCCTGAACTGGTTGTCAGCCAATCGCAGGGCACATGGAGATAGACAACAGCCGCACTCACAATCACACCTCGGGGCGATTTAGAGTCACCAGTTACTGCATGTTTTTGGGATGTGGGAGGAAACCAGAGTACCCGGAAAAAACCCACGCAGGCACGGAGAGAACATGCAAACTCCACACAGGTGGGGCCGGGATCAAACCAAGGACCTCATAACCGTGAGGCCAATGCTCTAACAAGTTGCTCACCGTTCCACCTAAAAAAACATCCATCCATCCATTCGCCAAGCCACTTATCCTCACAATAGTCACAGGAGAGCTGGAGCCTCGCCCAGCCAGCTTCGGGTGAAAGGCGGACTACACCCTGAACTGTTTGCCAGTCAGTCCCAGGGCAGATATCAACACAATCCATGAGCGGCAATAGATGCCACACTGCCCGCACCAAAGTCAGGCATGTGTACCACTACACCATCAGTGATTCTCTAAAAAAAAAGAAAACATAAAATCTTCAAAAAAAAAAAAAAAACAAACCATTACACTCACCAGAGTTGCTAATTATTAAATGTATTAATGCGCGCGGATTGCTCCAGATACGTTTGGTAGTCAAAATTGGCTAAAACAAGTTTTGCTACAATCAACCAATCAGAGGACAGAAAAATTCTGACTTCTTTGATGGCCAGCTCACAATATGAAAATTCGCCTAACTATAGCAAAGTTTCTTTGGCTATTATAATTTAACTTCATTATCCAGCACGACAGGTTTTGAAGGCCCTTCTAGAATTATGTCCCCTCACACAAATGGTGAAATCTGATAGGACAAAGGGAAAAAAAAGAAGATACTGATTCACTTCCATACTAAATAACGCAATATCAAATACTTATTCCTGGGCTGTAGCCATCATAAAACCTTAATTAACTGTAGAGGCAATGTTTTAAGTACAGGGGGTCTTCAGTTTACCATAAAGTTCTATTCCCGTAATGGTGACATTAAATGTGAAATTCTTCAACTTCTGTGGTTCCATTGTCTCCAAAATGTAGATAGATGGGCTTGATTCCCCACCGGGTTACATCCTGGATCATGGAGTGAAATACAGTATTTACATTCTAATGCCCAGTGTACAATATCTTTTCAACTTAATTGCCTTTTATACAGTTTAAATTTTGGAAAGTTTTGTTGTATTTGTAAAGTTTTTTTTTTCTTTTGCAGGGTGGATTTCTTTTTTTGTACATGGGGGTTGCTAAACATGCTGACATAAGTGTAACTGTGGTTTTCCCCAAAGCAGCTTTGGGAGAAAAAGCGCAAGCCGAAGCCGACAATGTGCATGTCCACAGAATTTCACGTCATAAGATGAATTCTGCTTTGCTTGCGTTTTGCTGAGTGTTTTTTGCATCACTGCCAATGCCCCCCAGAACCCTCCGCCTTCACCAATAAATAAGCAGAATAGAACAGATCATTTCTATCTTTATTAAGTGCAATAGATGTGACGAAGAAAATACAGAGGCAACCGCATCAGTGTAAAAGTGATAACATTTTTTTCAAACCCATCCATTTATCCATTAGGTCCAACATATCAAAAGTTTTTATAAAAGACAAACATAGACTGAAGTTGAAATACAACTTGACTATATTTGTGCTCGAACGCAAATACAATCTTTATGTCTTATATTCAATTCCTCCAATTGAACACCTCTTACTGCATGAGAACAATGAAAACGCAACAGTAGTACAAAGAATTGTATATATCATACATTGAGTATAAACATCTTGTAAAATGTGAAACAAAATACAATTTATGAAATCGTTTGTAGAAATGTCAATACAGCAGAAATAGCACAAACTTACTTTAACGGGTATAAATTTGGCATGTTTGTATTACTTTATTTGATTAGATTGTTTAATTCTAAGCACAATACTCCCTTAATGTGCCGCACTGACGATAAAACCAATTGAGGGAATTAATAAACCTTCGGAATAATCCACAACATACGTTATTAGTTATTGTGGTTTTCTAAATATGACAAAACAAAAAAGATTTATTGAACTAGGGTTGCAAGGGCGTCGTGTCATTCTGGATTAACCACAGTCGAGATTACCTGTATACTTTTAATGTATGTACACTATGTGTGCGTGACTAGAAGTGAAGTTGTTTATACGACAGAAAACCTGGATGAACAAGAACAAGTGCTCAAACTTTGTAACAGACGCAACCAAATGGCCTCCTCGCCATTTTATTATTAGCATAACAGTGTAAATGTTTCATTTTATTTATTTTTTTGGTACCACAATCTCTCACGTGCATCATTATGAATACATACTGTACATCAAGCATTTGTGAGCTCTCTGACTCTTTTTAAAAGAGAATCTGAAAGATTTGGACCATTAGAATGCAAATCGATACAAAAATGAGAAATGGAAGCAGGTTATTTTAGGATTCGTAAAACATCTTCTTTGTGACGGTGGTACCGCCGACAACACTCCTCTGGACCACTTCCTTGGTGATTTGGCGGGTCATCATGCCGCTGGTTTCTGTGTGCTGCGTGGTCATCATCATTCCATCTGTTAGAGAAGAATATATTTACCGTTTCATCAAATGAATTATATATTAACATGGTAAATTCTACTTTAGATTCCTACTGTAATCCTATTTGAATATTTTCAGAAAACAAGATAAAGCATTTTTAGTAAGATTTGGGAACAGTAAGTGAAATATGACTTATGGTCGTTGGAATGAGCCTCATGGCATACTGGTAAACATGGTAGAATATTTACATGGTACCATGATAGGTGGCATTTGTTTACCAACAACAATGGGGTACTATTCTGATAAATTAAATCTCTCACATGGCCTTAATAAACCATGAAGCTGTTACTTTAGGCTCAGATTAGAACAAAGTGCCGCTTTCATTCGTACCTGAGAAGTACGGGTCGTTGATCATCGTGCGCGACATGTTGCTCATGGTACTGATGTCACTTGGCATGTTGAAAACTTCCCTCGTTGTCATGGATTGATTATTAAACTGAGACAGAGCCCCTGCAGGTGAAGGAAAAACAAGACATGTTTTAGTATACACATGTACTTTAAAATGCTGTGTTGAAAGCATGGCAGTTATATGAAAAGGGCATGTTATGAAAAATTGATTTTATTGTTTGTATACTGACAAAAACAAAGACCCTGGGAAACTTCCCCGCCCCTTGTGTTAAATCAAACAAGCAAGTCAACGTTTTGCGAGCTGCCTGAAAAGTTCACTTTTTTTCTACAGTACATACTGCAGTTTTGTTCTACTAGTATCTTCAGTGAACTTGCGAGGTTACCTCCATCCTGAGACTCAATGGTGATGATGCCTTCCCTCTCGGGTCCGAAGCCCTGAGTGGTCTGAGCCTGAACTTTGAACTTGTAGGGGATGTTCTCAGTCAGGTTCGGGACGGTCAGCCGGGTCTCCGCGCTGTCGCCGCTCACTTGGAAGGAACGAGTGTCACCTGGACGAAATAAAAGCAAGAAGTGTTAACTTCTGGTCATGTGTGAAAAAATGAAAGCAAAATGAGTTCAAAACAACAATACAATATGTGACGAGTTCAATACAAATGTGACAGTACACCATTAATAACGAGAACACTGACTGAGCCCAGATCAGTATTAGAGTCTAAATTTCATAAAACATCAACATTGGATGTTTGTCCCTCTAATGTATGTTTGGATTGGTGCTAATGTGTTTTTTCAATGTCTTAATATTTCTGGATATTTTGTGGGGATTTAAAATTGGACAGAACCGAATAAGTATGAGGACTCCCCCAGGCTCCCAATGTCCTCTGAGGAGCCCTACAAAAAAAATTGACTGTAGATTGAAAGGTCAAGTGTCATGAAATGGATGATTTTTAGTATGTTATTTATGAAAAAACAGAAGCCGGTATGAACCCATCTGCTTTTTCACCATAAAACATGATTTTGACATTAATGGCTTTTTGTAACTGCCGCCATGAAAATCCTCTCGAGGGATTTGTTTTCGACAAGAAGCAGAAAGTGACGCAGGCAGTAGCGCGCTCAAGCGGACTCGTTTGTTTCTATTAGTTTTACCTGCGGGAAGATAGCTCATTGTTCCTTCGTGTTAGCCAAAATACCGGTTCATTGCATTGCTTGATATTGCTCGAACACTTGGGAGGAGGGATTTACCCTTCATACGTTTCCACGAGACGTGGTTCGTCATGAAAAATGGATTGCACTGGTGCAAAGGTCGAGAGCTTCATGGGTTCCAAATGACAGGTAGGTGTGTATACAGCTATTAAAAAAAAAGTTTGGGGGGGACCACGTAATCCATCTCTCATAACCTGACAAAAGATCTGCGTAAGTATGGCAGGGGTGCTAAATGTGTGGATGTGTGCATAGGATGGCTGCCGCGTTGTGCTTTGCGGACGAGCACGGCTTTGGCAGGGCTGGCTCATACATACTGTCTGGGGGTCTGTTGTTAGTTATAAGTGATCTGCATATCATCTTAATATGGCTCGAAACAATAGAGTAATATTCCCCGGACACTTCACTCGATTGTGAGACGTTCTCTTCTTCGAGAAGAGCTTCTGTGTCTGAAGGGGCGTGTCCCATAGTAGGAGCCACAGCGAGTTTTCAATGGCGAATGTCTGAGGTGATGTCACGGACAGTAGATACAGCCAATATGGTGACCACTTGGATGCCGAATGACAGTTCCGCAACTTTGCGCATGGATGACGTGCTCTCTGCTCATATTTATTTTTTCGTATGGACATTGAAGTGAATAATGTTATATGTATTTTTCATTTTAATATCTATGTTAGAATGTTTATAGGGATGACACTTGACCTTTAAGAGGAAATGAACACTGTTGCGACAGACTCACCTCCACCGTGCAATTGCTCGCAGGTGACCACATAGCCGAGAATGTCTCCATTTGGCTTCCGAGGTTTCTCCCAGCTGAGCTGCAGGGAATCGGGACTCAGAGCTGTGAAGACGAGGGGACCCGGCGCACTCGGGGTGCTCAGAGTGAATGGGGAGCCTTCGAGGAAAAGATAGAGACCGGTAAGACTGTACATGTTGAGTACAAGGGAGTGGCCGCTCCTTAGGCTCATGACAGGAACCTGGCATGGGACTGAAGGGACTCTTGGGGTCGACGGCGGACTCGATGGTGATGACGCCCTCTCTCTCAGGACCCCAGCCTTCTTGGCTCTGAGCCTTCACCTTGAACAGGTAGGAATGATTGGGCAGGAGGTCCTGGATGAGCACAGAGTTGTCGGCCGGGTTGGTCATATTGATGCGCTTCACTTCACCTAAATGAGAGAAAAAACCCATATAAATGGAATTAAATCCACACCAATATATTATAATCACCAAGTAAAGACCCCCCACCCCCCACATCTGCTTTTTCAACTCAAGCCAACTACAGAAGCCCTCCCTCACCTCCATTAAGCGGCTGGTAGAGCACACAGTAACCCAAGATGTCCTTCTCGCAGTGCGGCTCCTGCCAGCTGACCTTCAAGGCAGTGGGACCCAGAGCTGAAAACACCAGTCGGCTGGGGGTGTCAGGGACCCCTGGGTTGAGTCTCGCATCTGATGAGAGACGGGGGGGGGGGACGCTGTGAGATGGACTGTGCGTTTGTAAACTACACTAACCGGATACGTCATTAGTCACACATGCAAAATAGCATGAGAGCCAAGTAAACATTCTGCCCTTAGACGATAACGTTCAGTTTGGACAATAAATTTATTGTTTTGGTGATGGTGGTTTGCACTGTGTAATAATGGACTTTTTCAAATAATTTATTTAATTCCAGAGGCAAGTTTGCATTAAGGGCATGAGAGCAGTGTTCCACCAAATCGGACTGTAATCTTCCTCTACATAATTTTTATTAAACAAACTAGTGTTTATAATCTGACATTTTTATCCATGTAGGGACTTTTACTTTTGTTCGGGGTATTGGTTTATAAAAGTCATGACTTGCCACCATAAGAATGTAACTCTGTCAATAAATGAAGATTAAATTCCTTATTGTGTGCCTGTGTGACTTTCTGTTATCCTTATCTTTGCGATTTGAATTGCCGGAGCGAAGTACAACAATTGTTTCACAGGTGACCAGCAATTCTGATTGTGCTACATTGCTGAATTGTTTAGATAGCTATATATTTTTTTTTCAGTTTCATGATGACTCACAAATGATTTGTGTTGTCGGTGTAAGTTATAAGTCTGTGTAAGTCGTAATATTTCTTTTAAACGATGAATTGGACTAGAAAAAAAGAGGAGTTTGCCACTGCCAGAAATTTCTAGAAAAGATAATCATTAGCCTAACATCTTGTATTTCTTCTACTATTCTTTTTCTTTGTTTTTGTTTTCTCTTGACTGTCTGGTTCTCTTGTGGCAGCATACTGCCGCTCACAGGTCAGTGTTGGTACACGTAAACTACCAATAGATGTATATGTATCCACTGTTTAAACGATGGTCTTAAAGCTATCTGTTATAAAACCAATCAACCTTGATAGCAAACATAATGCATCATTAAAGTTCAAATAACTTTTAATCGAAACTGACCACTGTTATCTCGGTAAAGGCAGAGTTTTTCAAAAAGACCTGTTTGATCTCATCACTTTTTGAGTGCAAGAGCCAACTGTCGTGGCCACTGAGTGTAAACTCCTGAATTGCTACCACAGACAAGAGATCTGTGTTGATCCTTGAAGAGGAGAAAACAGCAGCCTTCATGCTTTTTCATGCGCCATACTCACCCTGGAGCACCCTGTCCAGATTATACAGAGCTTCGTTGACTTCGAAAGACTGAGTCCTAGCCCTGGGACCCTGAGACAGGCTGTAGCCGAACTGGCTCTGAGAGGTACTCTGCGACCCAGTGAAGCCGTACACACCTGAAGGCACATTGAGCGGAGGAGGCGCAAAAGAGGAGGATGCGGAAGACAATAGAGGTGGAAGGAGGGTGGGAGTGTAAATGGAAAGAGTGGAATGTTAAGCCCAGGGGACAGAAAAAGAGAGAGCGATAGTCAGCATAGCTTCTGCAAAGACTGTTTATAAGCACCAACCAACAGCACGAAGCCTGTCAACATGCATCCAGTTCCAAGACATTGGCCCATGCGCCTACACAGTTTTGCCAAGACCACTTCACCTTCTTTCGTCAGACAACGCATTTAAGATCTAACGTACCTATCACAGTGCACTTAGAATTTACCCACTGCTAATGTTACAGTACCTAGTTCTGGAAATTTGTTCGACACATTTCCCATAACGATTGAGTCCCGAATGTTTTCTTCTGTGTACGCCCTCTCTGAGCGCTTCCTCATGATGACGTCTGATGTATATGTTCCACCTATTCCACCCATCATATCAGGTCTACGAGGGCTTCCTGTTGGGAGAGAGGAGCGTTACTACTGGATGAATACAAATTAGCGCTTGTGTGGTTTCAGCATTCATCTTACCTGACATGTAGTTGGTGGTTGTTTCTGTGGTAAATGAGCCGCCCCTGTAGTTAGAGTTCAAAGAGGACATCGGAGATGACGATGTGGACAAGTTGCGTGTGACAGAACCACCTGGGAATAGGAAGTTCTGGTCCCATTTGCCGTTCATCATGTAATCTGTCAAACATCAAGACGGGTGTTGTCAGCAGGCAGTTTGATTGAACGTCAGCTGATCGTTTTCATCTGTGTTTTGATAATAGAATATATTACTTTTAAGTAATTCCTGTGTGGGAACACATGCATTTAGCAAAGTTGTGGCGTTCAGTCATTGTAAAACGTTGTTATTGGGCCATCCACAGGCACTGGGTGCTAAAAAAGCATTTTTACGTCACCAGAAAATACTGTAGTATCTTTACAACTTCACTTAATGTCCCCCAAAACAGCTTTCATCCACAGGTCACAAAAATATCTATGCCTGCACAAACTTAGAAGATCTAATACAACATTGGAAGTGTAAAGATAACAATGTTCAATTCTGATTAACAGTCATTATTATTGTGGTTGTAATGTGTAGAATCACAACATCCAACATAATACTGCTGTAATGGCATTTTGGCAACATAAGAGGGCCAGAAGGTCACAAGTTACTCTTTTGAGTAAGCTATGATAATGCCACAACAGTAAATTAATTATTAAAGTAGATTTTTGTTTCTTTGTTGGTTTGGTATCTTTTCAATCTTACAAATGACTGCATTTAATAATTCAAATTCTGAACTATTCCAAATTTAATTATTATATAAATGCAATATTGTGCATCCCATGATGACTAACCCCTGGTAAATATTAAAGGTGTACCTCAATATTTATTAGAATCCTGGATTAGTATTGAATTGAAAACTGTAGTGTTTGGGTTGTTAATCATCAATGAATGGGTGGGAAACTCAATTCAGTGAAAGAGATGAAGTTGACCTATTTAGAATTCAAGATGGAATGATGTGAAATGAAAAGTGACTATTTTAATCTAAGCGATGCAAAAACCCATTTTGTGTCATCCGCATGGCGTGTGTAAGTACATCTGCAGTAAATCTGAATCTGAACGGCTACTTTTGTTCATGCTGGTGCTTTGTAGATTGGCATGAAATGAACAGTTGCTGTTTTTTGGGACGCATTAACAATTCCTGCCTGTTGAGAAACACATTAAGAGTAGGAAAGCTTCAAAGTAGTTCCATGAGGTGTTTTGTGGATTACAAAACTGCAAGAAAAGGTGTCGCTTCTGAAAATCCCCTGTAGCGAGGCCAATGGCAGTCTTTAACATCCACCGTCTCCATAACAACCAGCATTTATACACACCTGCAAGCTCCCCCAAGACTACTACCCTCCCACTGGGATGTGAGAGGACAGACAGAGGCAGGTGTATGAAGGTGGGGGTGGAGGGGTAGGGGTAAGCCTGCCTCTGATCATCAACTGGAAGATGGTGCAGTTGATGCAAGTGCTTCTCTCTTGGCATAAGCCAGGAGGATAGATAGGATAGGTGCCAACTTGAGGACAAAGGGACAAAGGCTGAAGCTTGCATTAGAAGGACTACGCAAGATTTCAATATTAAGGCTATAGGGGCATTTGGCATGCCGGCTGCCTGTCTGCTTCTCTGATGGAGTGCTCTTCACCTGCCACGGGTGTTTGTGTGAAGCTGGGATATGGGGCCCCATCATTGCTCGTCTCTGTGTCTGTGCTGAGCCGACTGTTGGGGATGACTTCCACTCGCCTTTTCCACGACACCTTTCGGAGATCCAGGTTGGACCCCACCAACTCGACATATTTCCAGCCTTGCAAATTGAGGTCATGAGGGAAGGGGGGAGAAGCAAGCAAGTGGAGGATGGCAGGAAAACTGTTCAATGGTTTGCTGAACTATGAATTTTGTACAAATAGTCACAACTGACCAATGGGACAACATCATAAACTGAATGACCAAGCCAATAGCATTTAGCCATCACGGCCAGCGAGACCTTCTCTGCTGGCCTAAAAACGATCAGAAGCACTGATCTGCTTGTACAATCCAATTCCATGCATTCTGTGAAATTGTAATCATTTTTGATTCACTTCAATTGCAGATAAGATGATGCATTGGAAAATTTGTCGAAAAGATGAATGGATGGGAAGTGATGAGTTGTTCAGTCCCTATTGTGAAAGGGCTATGATGCCACAGCATGACTTACAGTATTTACTTATTCCTTATTTGTTTGATAGCCTCTATTTTGGGGATGCTGCTCTATCCATATAGTTCTTTCACTCACTTCTCCTCTCACTATTGCAGTGTGTTTGTACAGTAAATGGATTACACGTATATCGCACTTTAACTTACACCATCCCGATGCCCAAAGTGCTTTACAAATGCAGACACATTCAACTATTTACGCAAACATTCATAAAATATTGGGTGTATCAATGCATCTATGTGCTGTTTGTGGTTTGGGCTCCTGGCTACCCACCATCACCAGAAACGCTGGGTGTCTTGGACCCTGCAGGAGACTTCAGCACCTCATTGCTGTACATCAGATAGCTGTCATACTCATCTCCTGCCTCGGCATCCACAATTGGGACATCTGGAATGATAGGAACTAAAACAGACAGAAAGGGGTATAAATTTTGCAAATAAAAAACGCTCAGGAACTGGTGCGTTGGATTGTGACTCACTGGACAGCGGTCTCGCAGGCTGTGACGCCAAGTTAATGGTAGCATCTCTATAGGGGCCCCAGCCGACACTATTCTTGGCACGGACCTTGTACTGATAGGTCTGCGCATTCACAAGATTCTCAATAAGGAGCATTCGCTTCTTTGCGTTGTCTATCTTCACCTTCTTGGCTGCACCAACTTGCTCTATATACGAGCAGAGACACAGATACAACATGACGACAAAGATAACATGCAAACACACTCAAGAATATGGACAAAAGTACCGATAAATAAACTGGACATAGAAAAAAGTAGTTGCCCCGTTAGCTTCTCTAATCTTCGTACTGTCTACAAACTTTGGAGTGTCTGTCTTTGCCTACAAGAACATTTATTACATTAAAAACTAACTGAAATTCTGTTTTAGCTCATCAAATTCAGTCTGGCTTCACAGAGCCCCAGTGGAACAGAAAATTGATGGATTCTGTCTGATCAGGGTTCTGAAAATTGCCTGCAGTACTGTATAGGTCTAGTAAGGCTTTCATTCATGTCAAACTGACAGGACGTGCATCAAAAGATACAGTGATTCTCTTACTCAGATCATCGTCAATAGGTGTGTAGATGACCTCGTAAGCAGTGATGTTGCCATTAGTTTCTGCAGGCTCAGCCCAACTGAGCTGAGTAACTGTTGGGCTGATGACATTGAAGGCAAGTCGGCCTGGTTCACCAGGCACTGCAGGGAAACAAACCAAGAACATTTGTGACTTAAAAGAGAGAGCTAATAGAACCGAGCTGCTTCCAATGATTGTTGTTTTTCAATAACCCTGAACACCCCAAAAAAATGAGGGAACAACTCATTTACCATCCTCCAGAGTCTGACAAGCAACAATGTCTGTTTCATTGCCATCTCCCGATGCATTGTAAGCAGACACTCTCATCTCATAGTCACAGTACGGATACAGGTTGGTCAGCTCAGCTTGAGAGGTCTTAACGTCTAAGACCTGAGCATCTTTCTCTGGGTCACCATAGATCCAATACTTGACCTAAAACACAAAAGCAAACAAAAGATACATCATTTCAGAAACACTCTCTACGCAAGTGACAAGATTAGAGCTAGGTTTGTGATCATTTCATGCACCTTGTATCCCATGGGGTTACCGGGTGGTGGGTCCCAGTTGAGGCGGATACTTCTAGGTCCAGTTGCTTTGGCTCTAGGGTTTCCTGGAGCAAGAAGACGACCACCAAGCGATGTATTTTTGGGAGTTACAAACCCTTTCTGCTGCATTTGGGCCATCTCGGGTGACCTTGGACCTACAGGAGGTGAAGGAAAAGGAAGCTATTTTCACAATGGATCCCATATTTGTACTGAAAAACTCTACCACGAACTACACCACAACAAACCTCCTTCTACAACATTGACAATTGTAGTCTTCCTCTCTCCGACTGTGGTATTACTACTTGGCTCCAACAGCTCTAACTGGAAGGAGTCAGGCTGGCCCAGGGCAGGGTGAGATCTTGGATCGATCACGATATTCTTCTCTGTCTCTCCGGGGTTAAACTTTAGTAGGCCTGAGAGGTCGAAGCGTTGACCCTTCTTCGTTCGCCATTTCACTGTAGCGGGGCTATCCTGGTTGCGAGTGCGTACCACAGGGATGCTGTAATTTGGGTCAGATGTAGTGAAGTTCTGGGTGCCCCTCTTGAACATCATCACGCTGGGCTCTGATTAAAATTCAAACCAGGGAGAAGAGAATGAGTGCGTCAGGATTATTGGATAATTTCCCACAGCACATTTGATGATCTCTCACTAAGGTGCTGTGACACAGTGGATGGGAATTACTCACTTTGGTGAAAATGTTTTTGGAAAATCTTGTCCTTCTCACCTGGTAGGTCGGCGATTGTGACAGTAGTTCTCGGGTAACGGCCAAGCTTGGCACCCTGTCGCGGGTTACTGAGGTCCATAACAAACTGTTTGACCTGCTTGTCATCCAGGAGGGCATCTTTCTCACCCAGCTCCAGTAGACGAACCGGAACAGTCTTCTGGGTCTCACCAGGACCATAAGTGAGGTCTCCATCTACAGTCACGTAATCCTGAAATTTCATCACAGAACTTTTTCTAGTGGCATGCGTGTGGAACCACAACTCCATTGGTATACTGTGGTCACCTTTTTGTCCTTGGCTGTGAGATCTCGTGTACGATAGGAAACTTGTGTGCGTCCGTCCTCAATAATCTCTCTACTAATTGGAATATTGGCCACCCCGTCCTGTCTACTATAGGTGTAGGCTGGCTGGAGGAAGGAGAACACACTGGAAGCTTGGAAGAGGAAGTAAACGACTCCATTAGTACAATCAGCAGATTATACTGTTTCATGACATAATTTTCATTACTTTAATTGACAGGTTTTCTGTTGCGTGACTGAAATTCTCCTGACCATGTTCTTTGATGATGGTGATGTTCACCAAGCGTTTTCCTATTTGGGCAATGCCCAGCGGCACATCGGTGGCCTCCACCAGCAGCTGCTTCTTGTCGTCATCTTCATCCTTGGTAAAAAGTGGCACGTGGACATCCAGCGATTCCACACCTTCTTGGAATTCTATAGCTCCTGCGGCCTCTGTGGATAAACAAGTTAACTAAACTAAGTTTAGATCATTAACACCAACGTGACATCATGTCAGGTATCAATATGGGTCATTTTTTTTTCTCCCATGATTCCCCTTAGGTTTTCAAATATAATTCACAACCAAAAACCTGTAAATATGCATTTGTGAACTGGCTAAAACACAGGCAAAACCAAGCCAAATCAATGAATACATATACCCAAATGCTTAATACTGCCACAAATTCTTATTGGAATAACATCATGTCTGGACACACACGCAAGATATCCAGGTGGTCAATGAGGCAAATCTCTATGTTAAAAACCCAGATACAATTTTAGAACTGTAATTTTAAGGTAGGATAAGTAGTTATTACAGCTTGAAATAAGGTATAAAAATTCCATCACACCTCTGTCTGTAGCAACAGTGTAGTAGCCAGGCAACACTTTCAAGTCATGGAAGTGTCCAGACTGGACATTTCTCTCTGTCAGCTTGACAATATCAGGGTAACTGCTGCGAGGTGCAGACAGGATGGTGTCCATGATGGTGTAGTCCTGCCTGGAGATCGCAAGAGTGTCAAATTTAGACACTTGTGTGCTTTGGGACCACAGAAATTTACATCAGTATCGATCTTACCTTTTCCCTGCATTTCTCTGCGTTCTGCAACAAAAATGGACAAGTAGATGATTAAAAGATAATATGCCTGTGAACGGCATGCTCTGTGAAGTAACACCTTACCTGAATAAGGTCTTTTGCATCTTTTGGGCCCCTGGAATTTGCTTGTACACCTCATTAAGCTAAATGAGAAGCCCGGAGTGAGAGGTATGTACACTCATCCATATGGATACCAAACGTGCTGAAGATGCCAACTCACGTTATCTGCCACTTCTTTACGAAGCTGCTCTGTATCTCTGGAGTCAGGACGGGACAAATTCTCAGAAAACCGCCTGTTCAGCCGCAGGGAGATTGGATACTGGACTATAAAGGAGGAGAGATAGAATTAGGCTAGTCAATCCCTCCTGAAGATAATCCATGTGTAAACGTACAGTATACACTCACTTATTTCTTTGGGGTTGGGCTTTATTAGAGCCTGGGGGTGGTTGGGACTTCGGTGCACATTATCTGTAACCTTCCAACGAACCACATCAGTGCCCTTGAGGGGGCCTGTCCTCACCATAGGTGTGTCCAGGTGGTCTGAGGTGAGCAGAGACTGGCGGAGAAGGTACTCATCCTCCTTGAATCCAACCATGCGACCTGGAGGAACACGAAAAGACATGAATATACACCTACGAGGGAAAGAAGAGGATTTACAACTAGATTCCTTGCCATCATACCTTTCCTACAGCAGGGCAGCAGGGCAAGGCAGCTCTTTGGAGAGACACAATGACAAATCATGAGTTTCACTATAACTGTACAATGACAAAGGCTTTCTGTTCTCTTGTAACCTAAAATACTTTGTTTGCTTAACTTCTCTCATATTTGTATACAATAGTTTTTCTGTTTTTGCAGTATAGAGGCAGGCGCAAATTTAGAGTTACACGCCGTCAGTGTAGTACTAAACTGTGCGGCAACATGCTGAGCAGCACTGAGGTCTACTGGAAGAGATACACATAATTATGAACAAGAAGAAGAAGCAGAGAAGGTCCCCAACGGGTGTAGTCTTTGTTCTCTCAGAGCAGAGAGATTACATTAAATTAATTTCAGAGTATATACTTGTTTAACCTTAACATAAGGAAAGGAGTTGAATCAGTACTGTGTGAGTACTTTAGCCACATCTGAGTAAATGTCAAGAATTAAGATTTAGGGTGAACTCAGGAGTCTCAGCCAACCCTTGATCTATCATTTGCTGATGTGGCTATGCTCCAAAACCTTTGCCCATACCGTCTATACTATTTTCATACCTGGCAGCAGGTTTTGCAGCAGGCGCAGTATTTCCAGCAGCAGAGCAGCAAAAGTGCCAGCAGTAACAGGAGGAATAAGAGGAGAGGGAGCAGCCAGAGGAGACTGGCAGCGGGACAATCTGGAGACATGTCCAAAGAGTAGAAATGATCAGTGACAAAACAGTGGAAGAGACAAATGCATCATTCCTCAAAAAAAAAAAAAAAAAGAAGCTTTATTACCATTAGCACTAATTCAATGAAGGGACAAAGCACTATATTTTTAAAAGATCCCCTAGATCAGGGGTGTCAAACGGGCAACTTTGCAGTTATGGTTTCCCTCAGAGGGCTGTCAGGACAGTGAAACCCTAAAAATCTTTAAACGCCTCATCATATTTACACATAAAATTCATGAACTAGTTTTGGAATCAGAAATCAAGGGCAATGTTATAGTTTTTTTTAACGATTGTTGATATTTAGTCACACAAAAATAGTTGCAGTATGTCAGCGTTATCATTAATGATATGACAATTTGAAATTTTGGTACAGATTTGAACAAAAATCCTGGAAGTTGATACACATGATTTGCCTTTGCGGGCCGCATAAAACCTTTCTGCAGGCCGGATCTGGCCCCCAGACCTTTAGTTTGACATCGGTGCCCTAGATAAAATCTTTCACACAAACGAAAGCATAGTTGCTCCTGTAAATTTAGTGCTTTCATTGCAGTTTGTCAATTTATTTATTTATTTTTTTGGGTGAAATAACTTTTGAGATTACCTTTCTTCTTGAGCACCTGGACCTCCAAATCTTTAGATGTCGCAACTTTGGGGTTTTCCACTGTGTAGTGGTATGTGCAGTCATCATCCTCATCACGGAAACTGCACTTTTCAAGCACCTTGTCCGCTGAAAATACACGAATTGCAGTCTTGATAACTTGTGGGATGATTGCGAAATCTAATGGGAATCAAGAACTGAACAAATATGGAAGAGTGTGTATGGAAAACAATTATTTCCAGCACCTTCTTTGAGTTCATCCACCATGATGACTCTGAAAGGACACTTATCGCACTCCTCCTTGTCCTTCTTCTCTCCTGTCTTCCAAGCCTGACACTGAGCACAACTCCGTGTAGCCTCGCACACACCCAGCTGGGCCTGGGTAGACCATACATTTGTAAATATTTCACGATATATGTTATGTTAAGAAGGAAATGTTGAGTATATTTATACTCACTGACTATTAATTAAGACCCACAAAGATAAAAAATGCTGTTTTCGCTATCAGAGACATTGTAATATGTTATTATGCTCAGTACAGTGGTTGGAGTATGTAGTTGTTTAGAACTGAAGGGCATCATAATGTGAGATTTAACAGTATGCATAATTTTAAATTTAATGTAGCTTGGTTACTGTCAAAGTATAGTCTAAAAATAAACATCATTGCCAAGATACAGTTCGGTTCTATTTAAATTTTGATTTCCATACAATTTATGATGAACACTTGGGCCTTTTGCAATTAATATAATGTTAGGCATTATGTGAGTACTTGGAGGGCTAAGTATTTTGTTGAGGTGGTACATGAAAAAAAATAAAAATCTTGAGAACCACCAATGTAGAGGAAAGGTTTACCAAGATGATACTTCATTCAGATTCATGTCTAATGTAGCTGTTGGCGATGCACCACTGATACACGAATACATAATTGTGTACATACAATATATTCCTGATCCAAATTGTAAATTGCTTTGGATAAAACCACAAATAGTGTATGTTTACACAAAAAAAAAAAAGATACCTGGAAATTTGGCTCACACGTCGAAGACATTTCAATACCAGATGAAGGACACTCACAGAGGCCGCAAACACATTTGCCACGTCCATTGCACACGCCCTAAAACAGGTAACAACAGTAAAAAGATACCCATGTAAGACATGTGTGTTGACAGGATGAAATCTGAAAAAAGGTGAAAAAAGAAAAGGCTTCTTCTACTCACCCCCTTGCTATCCAAACAGGTCTGGTTACTTTTGGGACACTCACAGGCATTTCCCTCCCAGCCATCAGAACATACACAGCGGCCCATGATGCAGGAGCCGCGGTCTGGTTAGGTCAAAGAAGGAAATCATGCCGATGAAAAACTTGCCATATAGCAAAAAAGCTAAAACCTGGATTAGGAACTGGATCAGTTCCAGTGGCAAACACTGCTGTACCGTTGCAGAGGAAGCCTCCAAATCGCTGACACTGTGTTCTGTCATACTGGCAGTAAGGCCCTTCAAACTGGTCAGGGTTGTAGCACACACAGGTTCCACATTCCAGGCAATCCCCGCGACCTGAACAAGGTTCGGTAGACCCAGGACCGATACACAGGTTTGTGTCGAGAGCTGAAGCACTAGCTGAACAGTTACAGAATGTACTCAGCCTAAACAGAAAAAAAGACACATTGAGTAAGAAATGGTTTTTAATCAGGATGAAAAAAAATATTTTTTTAGTGAATCTCACCAGCCATCATAGCACTGACACTTCCCACACACGAGGTCCCCATTGCCATAGCATCGAGGCGCATTTCGGATGGCAGCCTGGAGGATGAAGCCACCAGAAGCATTAGGATGAAGAGGGAAGTCTTCATCAGAACCATTTCAGAACTCTGACAGGTGAGTGTGCATGTACCTTCTCACAGTCGCAAGTTGGACAATGCATGCGGGCATTAACATTGACGGCAGCGTTAAAGGTCGTAGGTTTGACTCTTATTATGCCCTCTTTTTCGTCCATATCCCGCTTACAGACTGGAGACTCGTCGATCATCCTCTGGGCTTTGAGTTTCATCTTGAATTTGCCCTGAGAGACACAAATCCAAGGGTTAAAAAACAGGGCGGGTTGGTTTGTTATTTTTCAGATTTGAGTGACTGAGAGGCACATGAAGATATGTGACAGACATATATCATGTACATAACAGTATGCAAACGATACACAATATATAGGTACATATAGAATATTTTCACTGTATCATAGGATCTTGGTAGTAGTTGTGACTAGCGCTCACTTTAATAAAGTTTTTCAGTAAAAACCCATTTTATTGCCATTCAATATGTTGTGACTGACGACTTATGTCATAACTTGACCTGAAAACAGAAAGTTAAGATTTATGACTTGACCATGTACACCATGTGATTTACACAACGCAATTCTACAGCAGAGTGAGTTTGAGTTGTATTTCCTTTTGAAGGATTATAATGAGTCATGTAAAAAATAGGCACCAGGTTTAAAGTTGCTTGCTCATCCACTTACAATGGCTCCAGGCTTGAAATCAAAGGCTCCATATTCTGCAAGCTTCCCACTGGTGGACAGAAACTGGGCCTCAAAAGCTTTGGGTCTGTCTTCTGCACGGATGCTCATCTTGGAACGGATACTCTGAAGGAAAACACACATGTTTACAATGGACTGAGTGGACTTATCCTGGGAGGAGAAGAAAGAAAAGATCCGCTTCCACTTTCAGCCATTTCAGAAGAAGCAACTTTTTACCTCGAAGGCCATTTCCATGACTTGCAGGATGTTGGAGGAATCCTCTTGCAGCAGGCCCACCTCAGCAATGGGGAAATAGGTTTGGAGTTTCTGAACAAACAAGTGAACAAAAGTGACATTTATTGTGTGCATGTACTGTATGATATAAAAAATATGTCAAGTAAAATAACTACCAACCTTGTAGTACGTGTAGGAGTGGTTGGTGACAGCAAATACAGGAATAATGTTGTGTTTCCCGAGCAGCCGGACCAGCGTGGGTATGGAGGGGTAATCTTGCGTGGTGTCTTCTGTATATTTGCCTTCGCCGTCCAGGTGGCAAAGCTCGTCATTGCGGCGCAGGATGCCCGACAGCACGTTGGCGCCATCAGCCTCGTAGTGAAAAGCGGACTCAGTGGAGAAAACCAGTAGATGTGTGCTGTGTTCACGCCAACCGATCTTATCCTGGGAATGGGGGAAATCGAACAGGAGCAGAAAATAAAACAATTCGCACAGAACAAGATTCATCACAATAAAATACTGAGGATACTGATACTTCAGAATCCCCACAAAATATTGGTATCACCTGGTTGTGGAATATATTTTACAAGGTCTACGTGGCATACGAAGTGCGTGATTATTTGTTTACCAGAAAGTTGAAGCAATTCCAGATCTGGATCTGGATCGACTTCTTACCCCGCAGACTGCAGCCTGCAGTATGGCATCAAAACCTCCTTCGGGAGCATCCAGATTGCCAGAGATTCTTTCCTTCTGAAGCTCACTAGTAAAGAAGGGCAAGTCGTTGGTCAGCTTGATGACGTTTTCAAAGGAGAATGGAGGGTCGCTGTTGGGCCAGGGTTTTTCAAGTCTGCAGCAGATAGAAGGAAGAGATTAAAAAAAAAAGATGCCCTGTCATATACAGTGGAATACATGCACATAGTGTTCTGATACCACAGTGTTTCTTACTTAGCGGGCCTCATGTCGGTTTGAGGCTCAATAACTTTGTCCACAAACTTTCCGAATCCGATGGTGTAGTCATCGGACAGCTTCTTCACCAGTGAAGCTATAAAAGAAAAACTCTGTGTCATTATGACGAAAACGGCAAGCACCGCGAAGGGATGGCGCCGCCAGGCTCACCCAGCTCCTGCCCCATGCGCTTCAAGTTGTCCAAATCGTCTTCCATAGAGTTGGAGAAGTCCATGAGAATGTAAAGATCCAGCGGGCCTTTGGTCGGAGCAAAGACTTCCACATCGACCAACTTCTCCTCTCCCGGCAGAAAAGACATGCTCACCTGCTGCGGGGACACCTGCGACTGCGCCATTTGGACGTCGATCTGTTGTTGCTGTGCAGGGATGAAAAGAAAGTAGGATGGAAATCTCGAGGTTCCGCCAATTCTTCTGAGGATAAATGATAAAAGAGGTCTTACTCTTTCAATCTTCATACTGCTTTTTGCCGTGATGACAGCTGCAGCGCTGCAGCCATGAGCCAGAATGTTTTCATACAGGTCACAACGCGGTCCATTAAAGGTCTAAACGAGAAAGGAAACTCATTTAGAGAAAGAAACCAGTATTGAATAATTTACAATTTCAGATAATTCCACGTTGTTTTTAGCCAGCGCCTCCATGTTCAACAGTACAGTGTTCTATAAATATTGAGCTAATGCAATGGTTGTTATTCTCATCAAGCTTTGTGGCTCCAGTCTCATCAGTTCTGAGTTTTAAGCAACCCTTGTGGGTTTTACATTCTTTTACGGTAGAGTAACAGCCCTATTGGACGGGCTGATTATGTTCAGCTATTTATGGCTCAGAATAATTAACACCAAAAAGAAGGGGAAAAAATGAATATTTGTAGGAATGCCAAATCACTAAGTCTTGGCAAAATGTGAAGTCTGTTCTTGTATGTTCCCGTTTTGGGTTCTGACCTCATCAGGACAGTAGGCGCAGCCTTTTCCCGCCTGCAGGCAATCTGAACACGTTTTGGACCTGGTGGCAAAGCAATAGTTTGCTGTGGAGGAAATTCGGGAGGGAAAGGGTTAAAACACAAAAGGGAGGGGAAAAAAAGGAGTGAAGAGGTAGGTGGCGACCTTTGCTAGTGACTTTGATAACCTTTAAAAATTTCAAATGAGCTGATTTCAAGACTATCAGAAGAAAATTGAATGTTTGTAAAACTATCTGTAATTTATATAGAGAGACCCGCCCAAAACCCACAAACAGCACTTTTGCTTTATTACACCTCGTCATGAAAGTCACGCTGCATAATTCATGTAAGCTTTTCTTTCATAAATTAATTTAAAAAAACATGGCCAGTACTGATAAAAATAATTCTAGGCCTCAAAATTTCTAAAGTTATGCATACGCAGCGAAGACGTGCAAAAAGTGCTTAAGTGTACAAACTGGATAGTAGTAGTGCTCATCTGTACCTTCAGTGTAAGAGCAGGCCACGAGAAAGAGCAGAAGCCCAAAGCCCGCCGAGAGATGTAATGTCCATCTCCCCATCGCCTTCCTGCAACTGAAACACCAACACACACATACTATAGTATATTGTACTGTAAAATATGCAATAGAAACAAAAAGAAGGCCATTTATTACATGTTAAACAGAGCTTGAAATGTGAGAAAGGTATCACTCGACCCGCCTGGTTCAAGGCCAACCAAAATTAAATAGAACCAGCTATGCAGACTTGGATCACGTTAATGTGAGTACCGTGGTAAAGATATTGTATGAAGCACATTTTTTTCACCAATAGTAACTAGCCACGGGGATACATTTCCAACTAACACGGGACAGTTTTTGTGAGAAATTACATTTAATCAAATATATATTTTGCAATTTTTATCCCCCAGCGTTTTGCTCTTCATACCTTTGTGTTGGCAGCTAAGTAATGACATGTTTCATGCTGTTTGTGCGACAGGAAGGGGCAAATACAGGGTGGGGTGTGGAAATACCCCTGCATGCTCTGTTGAGCAATCACATCGTAAACACCAATGAAATATAGGATGGAATCGTGCTTAGGGAGAAGAGGACAAAAAGAGAAAAGTCCATATTGTCATTTATGCACTGTACAGTACATGGGCAGAGATTCCACACTGCAAACGAAGTGAAATGATACAAAAAATACATGAAGAAACAAAAGAAAGGGTATTTGTCCAGAGATGATTTACAAATTCAAGGAAGAATTTCTCCTCGAGGTGAGAGAATGACCTGTCCCAAGTTAAAAATTGAAGGATGAAAACATGGGAAAAGCACCTCAACACCTTCTTGTGAGTGTGAGCTGACCACAGAAGTGGATTGGGTGTGTGTAACCATATGTGTGTGTTTGTGTGTATCACATAAATCACTAACCACGATAGGTCTGGGCAGACAAGCCAGCTTCTTTCCAACAAAACAACCATCAATCACAGAAATGTGTGATGAAAAACCCCTTTTTAAACCAGCCAGGTGTGCACACCGCTGGCTGTATATTTATACATATAAATGAAACCTTAGAGGTCATGAGTCCAGCTGTCAAGTTAATGGGTGAAATAATTACAGTATTATTAAGTGGGTTTATGCCATCGTCCCCCACAGACAAAAACAAGCTGAAAAAGGTGATCACACTACCACAAGGGTGAGGTCTGACCCCACCACCACAAGCATGTTTGGTTGGGCATTGACAACGAGCAGAAAAAAAGTTATAAAAAAAAAACAAGATTGGCCTGACATTATTGCTGCGTGCCATCTGGGGAAAAAGAAAAAAAGAGCAATCTGACACTGCATGCAGGTATATGCGTGCCACAATATAAACATTTGGCATTCCTTGTTTCATGTGGTCGAGTTTCAAAGCGAATCATTGTAGGCTGGTTTGACATTGGGGTGGTACGCTACCCCTCCTAATTTTAGGGAACATACCTTGGAAAAAGTACTTTGTAATTTAATTATTCACCTCCAAAATCTGTAGATTGTCAAAGGGAAGTCCTAATTTTGTCAAGCAGGATCATAAACAACTTGTCAGCAGATGGATATTTAATTTAATTCTTTTAATTCATTGAGGTATATCTTTAATGTAACTTCAGTATACCTTTGAGCAATAAAACTGGCAGATAGTGGAACAGGTTTAAGAAGTCAGAGTCAGACATCAGAGAAATTAGTACTCAACGGTATGAGGATATAAACAGCGATCATTAACATTGCATATAACATAAAGTTGCGTAACACACTTAGCTGCCAGTCTTGGCCATCTGGCCAAAACCAAACATGAGTATAATCCACAGGTGTAAACTTGGGATATTTTAATCATTTCAAAGTAAACAAACCTGTTCCGGATCCCACAGCAGTCCGAGTTCAAAAGTCAAAACAATAAATAAGGAGAAGAAAAAAAAAACACTAATTCCTGTTTGGCATCATGAACCCACAAGCTTGGAAAAAGTGTGTATCCACCTCCAGTGAAAAGTAAAATCTCAAAACCAGGTATAGATTAAAAAAAAAAAAATCTTCCCTGAAGGTAAAAACTTGGGAGTTCTTTGTTTCTGACTTTTGCGTCTTCCCTCTTGTACAGTCCAGTCTGGTCAAATATTGACTGAATTTCCCATGAAGTCAGAGTAGCAAGTGTATGTGCGTGACAGAAAGAGTCAGAGCAACTGACTGTGACTTTGTCGGCAGTGACTTGCTCCCTCCTTTAAGTTCACCCCCACACAATCCAGGTGAGTATAGCAATGACAGGGAGGGTCGACTCCCTTCCTGAACTTCTATCTCTTTTCACACCCTGTTCCAAGTTAAAGGCTCCACACCTCTGACACATTCCACCCTGACAGCTATTACCTGTGTGGGCTTGAGCGTGGGGGCCAGGCCCCTCCTGCCATGGCCTCGTCCCAAAATCTTGGGAGTGGCACACGGACCAAAAACTCTGCCTCCAGGCTACGGGAAACATTGTAAGAATGTTGTGTTCGCACAAATGTGGGAACACAACACTCATCCTGATGGCCAATCCTTTGTTCAAATATTTGATATGAAGTCCATAACTGGACTTTGTTGCACATGTACAGCAAACGTGCTGGCATGGCACAGAACGTGACACTCAATCCTCAAGTGCGCCACATTCACAAAAGGCGATTACAAAGCTCTATGTTTTGCAAAAGGGGAGACCGCGGCGACCAGAAATAAGAGTTTAAACATCGTCTAAGAACAAATGAGGAGAACAGCGCATTCAGAAGTCGGTAAATTTGACCAAATGTCCCTAAACTTGTTTGTACACTATTCAGTAAAAGCACAATTACCCTTTAATATGATTTTATCTGAATGGCTCGGTGAAGCAGCTGGAAAGCGTTGGCCTCACAGTTCTGAGGTCCCGGGTTCAATCCCGGACCCGGCTGTGTGGAGTTTGCATGTTCTCCCCGTGCCTGCGTGGGTTTTCTCTGTGCACTCCGATTTCCTCCCACAACCCTAAAAACATGCAACATTAATTGGACACTCTAAATTGCCCCTAGGTGTGATTGTGTGTGCAACTGTTGTTTGTCTCGATGTGCCCTGCAATTGGCTGGCAACCAGTTCAGGGGGTATCCTGTCTCCTGCTCGTTGACAACTGGGAAAGGCTCCGGCACTCCCCCGACCATCGTGAGGATAAGCGGCTAAAAAATGTATGTATGGATGGATGATTTCATCATGTACATCTCGGCTCTGTACATAAAAGCTCATAACGGTGTCATGCGGTATTTTCTTTCGCATCTGGAACATAAGCAGGGGCTCGGGCTTTGGGACCCCTGGAACCAATACCAATAGAATTGTCTAGAAGCCTGCTAGTCATCGGGCCTTTGAATTACAAGGATACTAATAATCTATTAAACATTTTTTTTTTTTTTAAAGCTGTCAGCAGTATCCTCCGACCGAAAAGGTGAGTTCTTGCGTCACTTCGGTGCGAAGGTGCTAAATTCAGGCACACCTTGACATTATGTGGATGAGCAAACACCCAGAAGTGACTCAGCAAGCAATAATCCCTCTTGGAGCAATCTGTTCGATTGATCATATTTTATTGAAACAAACTTTAGAGTTATGCGGTCTCTGACCAAGACCAACATTTTATTGTTGAAAATGCATGTGCACCACAACGGAAATGAATCATCAGTGAATGATCCAAGTCTGCCATTGCAAAATTACATATTTGTGTGATAAGAGATCACTGAATATTTCATGTTCATCACCTGACTAATGCTTACTTTGTGTAAACATATCAAACACTTCAACCTTTTGGGAAAACGTTGTGTGTTCTCACAAGTATTTCACTTGTCAGCAGTTGATGCTTGAAAAACAAAGATTCAACGGGGCAAAAACTGAAAAATTAATCACTCGCTGCATATTGTACAAAACCTACCCAGTCCAAGCAAGATATCGGGTTAGTAAGCCTCAAAGAATTCAGAATTGATCATAATTGCAGAAATACGGAGCTAATATTAAGGTTATATTAGGGTTTCTACAAATGTAATTGTAAACTATTTGTTAGTGACATTTATTTACAATTAATACAATCAATCTCATTGAGACATGGATGTCACATAAGATCATTTTTGTTCTTAAATTCAAATGTAACTTTTTGTTTTTGTGCAATCAGACATGAAAAGTGGCACAGTGTCATTTAAAAGGAATTCAGGAAAGTTTTCTGACACACGTGGGAAGTAGTGGGTTAAACACAGCTGAGGTGAAAGCAGCCTTTTCTTCTCCCGCTGTACATACCACAATGGCCAGCGTGAACAGTCGCATACAAAGTCCTGCCCCTGGCAACCAGATCGGGTTCAGTCCAAACGCGAACTCCCTCTTGGGGAGGAACATTCTGCACGGTGCTACTCATCTTCCCCCTCCTCCTCCTGTTTTTTAATGGCTGACACTTTGCCAGTGATGGTGGTTAAACAGCTCGTTTCTCATTAAGGAGGAGCTAAAAGATGCAAAATAAGTCCCATTGTAAATGAAATGGACGTTCTCTGGAATGCAACATTGAACGCAAACACCTGGTTCCTCTTGAATGAATTTTCATGTGTTCAACAGAATTGCAGAGATATTTTCACAATTGAAAATAGCTACTAGATGTCTTAACATGTCTGTGAGATGCACTTATTACAATCCCCCAGGGATCAAGAGTTATAACACACTTAAAAAAAAAACAAAAGAAGAAAGACGGGACCTTGGTGATCCGATCCACGGCTACAGAAACTGGCTCTAGGGATGTGGAATGTAAGTTCTATGGCAGGCAACCTGTCTGAGCTAGTGTGGGAGGTCATAAGGTTCCAACTAGATATAGTACTGAACCCGAGTGGTATTCTGTTACCGGACTTCTGTACTCATCATGGATTGTCCATAACGAACACCATGTTCAGGCATAAGGGTCTCCACATGTGTACTTGGCACCAAGACACTCTAAGTCGCAGTTCAGGTGAACTGATTACCACCTGGTGGTGAGTAAGTGTCAATGGTGGGGGAAGATGCCAGGTCGGCGTGGCGGCCCTATATAAATTGTGAGGGTATGCTGGGAATGGCTGGAAGATTCTCCTGTCAGAAGGAGTTTCAACTCCCATCTGAGAAAGAACTTTAAAATGCTCCTTGGTGAAAGGGCCCGTGAATAGATGAGATTCACTCGGAGTTCCTAAAGGCTCAGAATCTTGTGGGGCAGTCCTAGTTAACACGTCTCTGCAACATCGTGTGGACAGGGACAGTGCCTCTGGATTGGCAGACTGGGTTGGTGGTTCCCCTTTTTTTCGAAGGGGGACCGGAGGGTGTGTTCCAACTATAGGGGGTTCACACTCCTCAGCCTTCCTGGTAAGGTCTATTCAGGGGTGCTGGAGAGGAGGGTCCGTCGGGAAGACAAATCTCAGATTCAGGAGGATCAATGTGGTTTTCGTCCTGCCCATGGAACAGTGGGCCAGCTCCACACCCTCGGCAGGGTCCTCAAGTTTGCATGGGAGTTTGCCCAACCAGTCGACTTGCGTTTTTTGGACTTGGAGAAGGCATTTGACCGTGTCCCTCAGGGAGTCCTGTGAGGGATTCTTTGGGGGTATGGTGTACCGAACCCCCTCATACGGGATGGTCGGTCTCTCTATGACTGATGTCAGAGTTCAATCCACATTGCCGGCAATAAGTTGGACTCGTTTCCCGTGAGAGTTGGACTCCGCTAAGGCTGCTATTTGTCACTGATATTATTCATAATTTTTATGGACAGAATCGCAAATTACAGCCGAAGGTTAGAGGGGGCCTGGTTTGGTGGCCTCAGCATTGCATTTCTGCTCTTTTCAGATGATGTGTTTATGTTGGCTTCAGCAAGCCATGCTCTACCCAACATTCACTGGAGCAGTTCGGAGCCGAATGCGAAGTGACTGGGATGAGAATCAGCACCTCTAAATCTGAGAAGATAGTCCTCAGTCGGAAAAGGGTGGCGTACCCTCTCCGGGTTGGGGATGAGATCCTGCCCCAGGCGGAGGAGTTCAAGTATCTTGGGGTCTTGTTCACAAGTGAGGGAAGAATGGAGCAGGAGATAAACAGATGGATCGGTACACCGTCTGCTGTGATGCGGACTTTGTCCCAGTCCATGTGGTAAGGAGAGAGCTAAGTCGAAAACTGAAGCTCTCAATTTACCAGTCAATCAACGTTCCTACCTTCACCTATGGTCACGAGCTGTGGGTCCTGGGGATGACCCAGGATATGCTGGAGAGACTATGTCTCTTGACTGGCCTGGGAACACCTCAGGATCCTTCCGGAAGAGCTGGATGAAGTGGCTGGGGAAAGGCAAGTCTGAGCATCCCTGCTAAAGCTACTGCCCACGTGACCTGACCTGGAAAAGTGGAAGAAGATGGATGGAGTAAAAAGAAGCAAGTTTCAACTGGAAAGTGCACACAAGCCCCTGTGAAGAGTATGAAAGCATTTTTGTGCAGACACGTCACCAAGCCTCCCAGCATGCCCACAACATCATGAACAATCAAGTACGTAGCACGTATCAGACACTAATGCTGATAATACTGTTTGCTATGTTAATCCAGGCTTCCAATACTGCAGCTCTTCTTAGCTTTTAGTTTCAGTGAGGTAGTGTCTCTTTGTAGTCTAGACATTTCTTGAAAATGTCAGATCTTTGCACCATGATGTCAAAAATCATAACTTGCACCTTTTCGTGTATATTTTATTTAAAAAAAATTACAGTATATATACTCGATTGTTTTACTTGAATCTGTACTGCTATTTGGAATACTGTACTTGAGGAAGCAGGAGTACCTGGAAAACAGACCAAAAGCCCAAGGCAAATTTCAAACCTGAACCTTTTGACCGTGAGGCAGAAATACTAAGTAACCACTTCTCCTTAAATGCAAAAATACTTTCTCACTCAGTTTGGCCGTCTGCATAAAATTCACTAAAACGTCTCATACATGATATTGCAGGTACCAACAAGAAACCTGAAGGGAACTGAGCCATTATTCACTTTCACAACAGGCACATTTACAGTAAGTTAAACTGTAAACCATCCAAGTGTACCATCACCAACATACTCAAGTATCATCTTAAGTAAGTACCATGTGAAAACATGTGCAATGTGCTTTTAAATGTTACTTACAGTGAACAAGATGCTGTCCTGGTGCAGTGGAAACATGAAGATCTACAGGACTGCTCTAAGCTACTGGAAAAGTACTGAACTAAAATTGCTTGTGGTCTTGCAGGAAGCAGTTATCTCTCCACTTGCACACTCTTGTCTGAGCCTGGCCTGAGAACTCCTCGCCAATTTACATGACAAAAAAAAAAAACTGCCTGCTTTTGGATCAGTGAATTCATTCATGCATGAATACGCTCCAGAACTCGTCCACCACAACACGATTAAATTTGCTGCAGAGGACCTCGGCAACATGTCAATGAAATTTCCAACAAGAGCTTTGTGAACAACAACAACAACTAATATGAAACTACAGAAAATATTTCATTTTTGTTCACGTAATGTTATGGTAATTATGAAGCCGGGAGTGGTTCTGATAGTTAAAGCATTTGATTCAATTAGGGATTGTTTCATATATTGACATAGCTTATCAAACTATATTCTACCAAGGGTCACGTCTTGGGCTTGGCCCGGCAGTGAGACAAACACACCTATTTACTGCTCGTGTGGGGTTGGATCCACAGTACTTCCCACCACGTGCTGCAATTTGTTTGTCCCCGTGATCAAGCTACCACCTACATGTGTCTTGGGAGCTAATCGGTGATCAGTAGCGTGACATACGAATGTAATCAGTTTTACAAATGATTCATAAACATCACAGCCAGTGTGCCTTTTGTCACAATCACTTTAATGGTACTATAAAGCTTGGTAATGTGTTTTATTAATGTTATATTATGTCATTTAATGAATGCCATTTATAGCCTGAAAAGTTTGAGTTTATTTCCCAACAGTATTAAATTCTTTATGATACCTGATTTTGTGGGTTTTATGAGCTGGAAACAACAATTATGTAAAAATTATTTGGAATTTTTAAATTGTGGACCCCTTAATATGTAAAAATTCAACTTTTGGAATGTAAGTAGCATGAAGAAGTATGAAAAGTATGGTTTTCCATGTGAACATGTTATGGAAAGGGTTTGTATGTTATTGCATAGGTTCATTACATAATACAGCACGTTACGATTCACATAAATTCAAATTGCATCATAATGGAATAAACACCATTGTAAACCGATGACCCATTGTAAACCTGGTGTATTGTATTCAAAACAGGTCTTGAAAGAATTTACAGTACCATAATTTCCGGCCTACATGCCGCTACTTTTTTCACATGCTTTTAACCCTGCGGTTTATGCAGTTATGCGGTACTACCGTTAGCGCGGTGCTAACGTTAGCGCACCTGGTTATAAGCCTCCGTACACAGAAAGTTTAAGGCTAGCGCCGCTATAACACTAGCACCGTGCTAGCGTTAAACTCTTTCTGTGTACCGAGGCTTATAACCAGGTGCACTCTGTAGGCCGGTAATTACGGTATACTGTACCTACCGCAGCTTAATGTTCACCAATGGAAGAGTGAAATGAAGAATTTTCCACTTTAAAGAGCAGAGTTGTTTACACTTACATTGACAAACTTATGTCCAGCAAACATCTGTTTGCAATTACACTGTACAAAAAGTTGCATTATCAGGGCATTTGCTACTAGTACTCAGACCTAAATCTAACCTTCTGAAGTACAGTACGGTGACTTCCATGAGCACAACGCAAGGACTCAGAGGCGGGACGCTCCACCTGGAATGTATTTATCTAGGCCTCTTCTATATACACTGATCAATTACAATGTTATACAAAAACTTATACAACTATGAAAAAAATTTCACCTGTAAAATTGATTGACACTGTCAGGCAATCAACTGAAAAATATGTTTAAGGCTGGTGTTTGCAGTAGTGTAGAATTGCACCGCATCATACAGACATGCAATATTAAGTAGTATTGTGAGTCCTGAAGCAAAATGAGGTTAAATGAAATATTAGAAACCGTTCTCAGAATAAAGCAGACCAATTCTACCCCAAAGCAAACTCCCAAAGAAATAAGCATATCAGTCAGTGAATAACTCTTCAATCGTTGCTATGAAGGCACTTTATTTTAATTGAGATTGTATAAGATCTCATAAAGGGGTGTCATAAGTGTGCATTATTGCTATACGCATACATAATTAGAATCGCAAAGAACATTTTCTCCTTCAACCGAGCAACAGGTATTGAGTACCATTTATAAAGTTGGTTTAAATAACAACAGAAACTTCACTGGAAAGGCAATATCTGATCTATTTATTCACCATATCAGCAACACAGTATTTACAAATGTTACAAAAAAAAAAAATCATGTCCTCAAAATGCCTTTTTGGAACAAGAGGCATAAAGATGCACCAGTAGCTTTCCATCATCTACACAGCGATCAATTCACTGTTTGGCTTTCTTTACGATGGTGCCCACCGCAGAGATGACGGTGGTCTTGGTCCCGCTGGCCGTCGTCGTCACGGACACGACGGACGGCAGGGTGGCCGTAGTGGTGCTGATGAGCGTCGACTGGGCGAGGGTCACTGGGATGGCAGAGTCCCACTTGCTTTTCCTCTTCTGAGAATCTGCTGAGACAAGTCAAACTTGGATTATTTATTTATTTTTTGAGCAAATCACCAACCAAAAACAATTATTACTGATGGGAGAATTTCCCTCTTGAATTTCCCATTTTAGTAGAATACAGTAAAACTAGCCCTGCCAAGAATGGTGAAAAAAAAAAAAAAAACACGACTTACTTACGGACCCCCTAAAGGGACATTGGAAAAAAAGATTTCTCATTGTAATGAGTAAGTTACTCATTACACATTACAGCAAGTAAGTTAATGAGTAACTTATTCATTGTAACTCATGAGTAAGTTACTCATTACAACAGCTACCTATGGGTCATAGCTTATTTACCTATAAGCGGGAGCTTCCTGAATAAGGAATAAGGGTCTTTTATACATGCAAACATGCTAGTTACATTACATTACATTACAATGAGAAACTTACTCATGAGTAAGTTACTCATTACAACAGATACCTATGGGCCGTAGCTTATTTACCTGCTAGCGGTAGCTTCCTGCGTTCACGTGGTCGTAGCTTATTTACCTGCTAGCTGTAGCCTCCTGAATAAGGAATAAGGGTCTTTTATACATGCACACATGTAATTGACTAGTTACTCATTACAATGAGAAGGTTTCTCATTACTATGAGAAACCAGGTTTTTTTTTTCAATGTCCCTTTCCATACTACACTTACTGACCACCAAGCAAAACTATATTCTTTTATCTAAATGCCCATGTTAATCGTTGACCATTGTAAATCTTATTTCTATTAATTCATTTATATACACACACACACACACACACAGACACACACACACACAACACACACACACACATATATATATATATTTTTTTTTTTTAAAAAGCAGCCAGGTGGTAAAACAAAAAGTCAATTTTTCTAGGGATTGAGGTGGGCATTATATACTGCCACTCGTCTGAGTACAAACAAGAATTGTAAAAGCTTTCAAATAATTCAAGATTCAACAAGAGAATGCAGTAGCTGCAATATAATTTCATTTTGAAATCAATTAAATTTCCGCTTGGGGTTAAGTATATCTTTTTATAAAATATTGGTAGAGGGGTGTCCTTGGAGTGTTTTTGTTCACATGTATCGTGTAGTTTGCACTATAATACAATGCACATGACTGAAACTCAGACTTGGTGGACATTTACCTGTCGCTGTGGTGGTTGTGCTGCTGGTGTTTGTGGTCGAAGCAGATGTGTTGGATGGGTTGGTGCCCTTTTTTGTACCCGTGACAAACTCGATCTGCACGAAAGCACAGCCAGCATTACTGTGTAGATTTTTTTTTTATTCAATTGACTGGTCGTGTTTGATTGGACCCACTGCAATATGGAGCCACTGATTATATGCACTTTATCTAAGGGCAGAAGCAGCACTTAATAAACACACTTCCAATTTTTAATCTGCATGGAACTGCGTCCATTCCACAGACGGAAGAACAGAGAAGCTCATGCAGGGTACTACATGTTCTTTCTAGTACCCTTCCTGACTAATATGCAGCTGCTGGAATGATGTTCTCGGTACTGATGACAGCAACATGTGTCAATGATGCCTCTCCCTGTGCATACTTTACGAAATGCAATAATTATTTTTACAGGTAACGGGAAAAAAATGTCTGCGCAAGGGCAAGAGTTATGAGAGCATAGCATGGCAAAATGCTTTGTAAATCAGCGTGTAGACATAAAATAGTGTGTTAACTCGCTTTTAAGGCTTACCTTGGTCCGCTCCTTTTTGGCTTTCTCCAGCTTGTCCATCTCCACCTTTTGTGCTTTAGCTGAAAGAAATTAGTTGACAAGAAATTCTTAAAATCATGATGAGAGGCTGAGAGAAAAATCACCATACCGAGAGCTTCGTAGTACGAGTCCTCTGACCAGCCATGAGGATCAAACATATCTTTTGGGTAGTTAGTGCCCAGTTCGTCTATACTGCAGAACTGAATGAGCTTCTCGTAAATACTAAAAGGAAGAAAAAAGGACAAAAAAGAATCGTGTAAGATTTTACAAAGAATATGCTATTCAGTAAATCATTTACTAAAAGCTGCTGAAATCACAACGCTTTGTGTTTGAATATCTTTGCGCTAAGGTTCATACCTTGGATTTCTAAATTCTTTTTTCTTCTGAATGTGGCTGTTGGTGTCAAAATCGCCATGGAGCTTTCTTTCGTAGAGCTTGTGGATTTTCTCCTGTTGCAACAACAACATTGAGAGGACGTGAATTGAAAGGGGAGATGGCCGTCCTGTTCACCAAAACAAAAACATCCACTAAACACATGATCAGAGATGCAAAAAGCAAAAGGTATTTGTAAAATGTTATGAGAAAAAGAAGACCCGCTGACAACTGGCTAATGTATGGAGTATCATGAATGATAAATCATGACTTCCATAAAAATAAAAACATAAAAAGACAGAGTGCTACTAAAACATGAAGTCGTTGGACTAGTGTCTCTGTGCTATTGTTTGTTTGGAACCAGGGCTTCATATTGGATCTAATTTAAGTCATCCAGTTCCTTTCTAGCAACATGGTCTGTCTTACAGTTGAGATGTTCTGGGTTTTAATCTCAGGTCTTCCTGTATACCGTAATTTTCGGCCTATAAGCCGTGACTTTTTAAACATGCTTTAACCCTGCATCTTATGCGGTGATGCAGCTAATTTGTGAATTTATTCTAACGGGCGCAAGGGCGCTGCGTTAGCGCTGTGCTAGCGTGTTGCTGCTGTGTCTGTGATTTTTACTGGCATGTTTTTTTTTTTTTTTTATCCGGCCCTGTTAGCGCCGCGCTAGCGCCACGCTAGCGTGTGTCTGCTCTGTTACCGCCGCGTCTCATTTAGGTATGTTTTATTTTTAAACCGGCTCTGTTTGTACTGTGCTACTCTGTTGCCACTGTATACCGTGGCAGTTTTTTTTTTAAAAGTGGTATTTTTTTTTTTTTTAACCAGCCCTGTTCGCGCTACCATGTCGTTGCTATGTTAAGATAAGATAACGTATTAAATCTTTGAAAACTCTTTCTGTGTACCGTCTTTCAGTGTAAATATCTCGTGTTTCAATGTGGGCACTTGCGGCTTTTACACAGGTGCGGCTTATGTATGCACCAATTGGTATCTCCTTTACAAATGAACTGGGTGAGCCTTATAATCCGGTGTGCTCTGTAGGCCAGAAATTATGGTAGTTTCATATAGTCTGGATTTTTAATTGAACACGAAAACTGTGTGTGAATGTAATGAGTTTTTTTTAGTACAGAAAATAAACTTTTTACCTTTGTGAGCCTTGCCCCAACCCGTACATCCTCGAACCCAACCGCCATCTTGTGATGTCTTGCAGTTGCTTTTTGCATTTATGATGGCTGTTCCAATGCCACAATTATCTTTGTTTTTTTTTTTAACCGATTTTCCTCAACTCATCTCCAGTGGTACAGAGCGGTTGGTCTTTTCATTTCAAAATAGTACCGCAGGAAACTTTTAGAAAACAACATGCTAAAAATGTCTGAGCGAGCAAGCTAGATAGATAAAAACATAAACAATGGAGGAGGATCAGTTTCCTGGCTACAGCAAATACACAATGCCAAGCGAGGTGGAACTGGACATTACAATCCAATAGCTGGAAGGACCACAGCCACTGGCTCTAACCTACTGCTTGTAATTCTATGGAAAGGTGGGCTTTCCATTGGTCCATGACTTTGCGGGGCAGGATGAAGGCTAGCTGACTGCATAAGACAGATCCACCCTCAAAACTAACCAAGTTCAAAATGGCAAGAAATATGCTGTGAATTTTTTTATCCTGGGGTATTTTGTCAAAATCATGCCACAGACATGTTATTAAGACAGCTACGGACTGTTTTTAAAAAAAAAAAAAAAAAAAAAAAAAAAAAAAAAAAAAAAGCATAATACACATCCTTGTGTCACTATAAAAATACAGGTCTAAAATTTCTGAAATACTTTTGAATTAGTAGAATTTAATTGCAGAAAGAAAGTTTTCTAATTTATCATATAGCCAAACTGGCGAGTGTCTCTCTCACTCTCATTTGAGATCTTTTGGCATTCTCCATTGAGAGGAACAAGGCACAGCAAGTGAAAACAAGTCCAATGCTTCTCCAGACATCTTCACTGCAAGAAAACAATGTTGACGGAACTATCTGTCGAGCAACCAGGAAATAATGCGGTTGCAGATAAGCATTCAATTTGAAAACTCTCAGAAAAAAATGTCAATTGTCGCAGTCTGTCGAGGACCAGGCATTTCTTAGTTTAATGGTAGCTACTTCAGGAAAAGTGAGTCTGGCATTTTTCCATTTTTTTTTTTTTTAAATCTCATTCAGTGCACATCTGAGATCCAGCAAAATTCGAGATCTCAAGATAAACATTTTCCACTCAAGAGCAGGGCATGATTGGAAAACATACTTGGGAAGTTTTCAGAGCAGATACATTCTTGCAGTTAGGGAATGCCAAACAAATAAAACACACGAAGAGAACATGTTGGTTACACTGAAGCACTTTTGGCTATGTGTGCCCTGAGGCCGTGGATACCCAGGCAACACTGGTGAAAGTGAATCATTAGTTCACTGCTGTGGTGTAAGAGTAGAACCCTGGCGGGGATAAAGTTGAGCTGTTCACTTACTAAATCCACCTTATGTCCTGACCTGCCTCTGTGTCTTACTGAACAAATTTGATTACAGCCTCTGAATTTATGTAGACACCAGAATTTTAACCATGAGGCGAATGAAGTTGGTCACTTATTTACCTGACAAAGGCAACGGTGTTAACACACTGATGACTACTTGAATTGTAAGCCTGAATAATACTGGATTTTGGGCAAAAAAGCACTATTTGAAAGGAAACAATTCTGCTTTGATTACACTTCCGAAAGGTGATGGGATTAACCAAATTGCTTACTTGAACCTTTGTGTTGTACGACAACTGGGTGTAGTCAATGCTACTTTTATGAGTAATCATACAAACAGTGGAAGTGAACTAGTGCTATAAATCACTGATGCAGTACCCCTCTTTGAGGTTCATGGATATGTTTTACAAGTCATTTCCAATTTCCTTTTATATGATTCTTTTACTAGCTTTTAATGGTGCCCACCAATTTGGAATTCTTGTCGCAGCCCCTAAAATTAGCATTCTTTCCTTGTCAGTATCAATGATGGGAGGTCAGTAGAGGAGGCCAAGCAGAATTTAGCCAGTCCTTGCAAAGATGTTTTTTTTTCCCGTGTGTTTAAATAACTTACATATTGATTGTGTCATTTACATAAACTTTTCGGGCCTTTGTTTTGTGTTTTTATGTTGTACTTCAAACTGTACCTTGCATAAGAGGCATGTACTGACTGTTGCCAAACCAGCCAGAGTCAAGTATTTAACTTTGAGCAGGAGAATTTTATAACCTCCAGCCTGTGAAGTGTGCACATACCGATGAGAGTCTTTTCGAGCAGGAGGATGAGCTCGGAATTACTCGAGCCTGATAACATTAACGACAGACACGACTCTGGTGTGATTGAAGGCAATAGCGTGTCCTTGATGGCAATGTGCCGTTTGTCGGAACATTTTGTCAGTATAAAAAGAAGGAGTTTCATTTTTCAATAAAGAGGAAAGCAACAAGAGCTTAGTAATTCTGTGGTCATATAACTTCAAAGGAGTGGGTACCTGTAGTTGGCTGGAGCATCGTCCCGGGGGCTCGGGTGGGATTCTGATCTCATCAGGTGACATGTTTCTCACCTTCTCTGAGAAGAGAGCTGTGGATAAGAAAAAAAAACAATATTAGCCCTTCCAATTTTGGACTTTTATATTGTTGTTTTGCAAGTCGTCCACTCAAAAGAATTATGAACTAATAAAGAAAATGCTATGGAAAAGAGAGTAACTGTTTTAATTATTTGACTTAAAACACAAGTTCACGAAAGTCCTGCAGAATAAGTTGGTTTTATTGGACATGATGAAGCCAAAAATGCACATCTCTAACAGGGAGCGACTGCTGTTGGAGCTTGTAAAAACAAGGGAGGTGCCATTTCTATCTCCATCATTCCCTTTGGAACCATCATCTGTTTTGCTTTTCCAGGGTCTCCTATGAATCGAGGCCAGACGTTCTATTGTTTCACATCATTGCACAGACACACAGCTTTTACACTCATTCAGGGGTCTGCCACACTGAATGTGTGTTGCAAACTGTGTGTCACGTATGAGTGCAAAAGCTGGAGCTTTTCCGCCCATGTAAAACAAGTTAAAACTTGACTGGAGAATTGAGGATCATTCATCCAAGTAACTGACTTTCAGCTCAGCAAGCTGAAGACATTTTCTTTTTCGAACAAATTTAAGAATGACCACCATCAATCAATCAGAAAGCATACTAAGATGTGACTTCTTTTGTAACCTTTTGCAGGCTCTTAACTACCATACTGTATGTGTTTGGTATTATATAAATAAAATGAATAGCTAGTCCTCTCCAGTTTGCCAATTTAAAACATATTTGTAAAGATCCTTGGTTTTGATTTCAGATGAAACAAGAGAATTAAAGAGGACAGTGGAGGCCCTCTCAGCTAGATTGAATCGATGTATACCAAGTCTTTTTTTGACTAGCCGAGATGAAAACAGTTCATTTGGTTCAAGTATCTCACAGCCACTGTCAGAATTATGTTTGTAATGTACTGTATGCATCTGCACTCAAGTTATTTTTTTTAACAAATGGGTAAGACATATATGGTCATGTACACAAAGTGAAGAGTTAGCCTTTAAAACCAATTGCATTCTCAGATAAATATATTCATTCTTCTTTATAGACAATATTGTAAACTGATTTTTTTAATGCTATAATTTGCTTTTCAGTGTGTTGAAGCACACACAGAAGCCCTCTCTTTGTGGTTGATAAAATAAGGCAAAATGCCCGTTTTATTTATGTTTGGTTGTAAATATCAATGGGCCGAAGTGAATTTTTTCGTTTTTGTTGGTGGTGTACCGTGCCAAAGCCTCTGTACACTTACGAATGCTTTCAAGCCCCTTTGCCATTTAACCTGGTCTACTGCTCAAGCATTACTTCTGAATCCCACGCATCAGTACAGACTTGCCACCGAGCTCTCCCTGTGTGTCAGGAGCCCCAAAGGCACACTATTTCTGCTGTTGTGATGGTTAGAGCTCGCCCACTTTTGGGAAGAGAAGTGGGACAAAGAATTGCCTCTGCTGTATGAAAATATGGATGCTTGTACACATTTCATAATAAGGGAATATGCAGCAGTTTAGCCTTGTGCACTGTCTTTTCAAGAAGAAACAGTAGCCAGTGACAATTTGGGCAAGTCCAATGGGTGGAGATAAACAATCTTGCACACACTGTCACACAAAATTTAACATTGTAGCTAAAACAAGGTTTCACTATTGTGGGAGTCAGATAATCTCAACCTGCCGAAACAAGATTAGCAAAATAATTTTGTTGTTCTATTCAATAAACTAACAAAAATCAACTTTGGGAAGTGAGAATTAACCACAAACCTGTTTATAAGGAATAGCCGCACAATCAGGATTGATCTAGAACAACATTCCCAAGTGTGCCGACAGCAGATAATAATCAGTTTCACAACTGCCATCTGTTCTGATGGAAACAGACAAAGTCAAAATCTGTGACCTACAGGTCTCTTTGGACAGCGGCACAATGCGTGTCCCTTCACCAAGTAGACAAAGAGTTGTCTTCAGCCTGCTGACAGGAGGCTCCCTGTGACATTTACTGTCAGACAACACAGAAAACCCAAGCGCTGCTGCTGGAATGCCAAGTGTCCAGTTATGAGTCACGCTCAGACCCCCGCATAAGACTGATGGCGATAGTTGGCATTGAAAACAAAAATGCTGCATTTCCTCTTGTTGATAAACAACAAGTCTGATAATTCAGAAAGCAAATGGGATTGTTGATTCATGCCAGAAACAGAAACATTGAACTGCTTAGCCATTATTTTTCTGATTAGATTAGTCAGCCCATGAGTATTTCAGCCTACAATTAAATCAATGGTGCAGTTAATGACACCCTCGAGCTTGAGGCCAGAATCAACAAACAGTTGAGTGGGAACGCTGTGTGCTCTATGCAGCATGCATAAAACGCCGCTCCTTGTATCTCTCATTTACTGCCTGATATCACACACACACACACACACACACACACACACACACACACACACACACACGGGTCAGTGATTACTCACTTCGCGTTGCCAACTCCCGTGTGAGACCTTCATGACCCATCTTTCAAACAGCACACAAAGAGCCTTTTAGAAGTCATGTGAGTCCAGTTAGTGCTTCACACATTGATTGCACCCTAATGTTACTGAAACGATTATAGGCTATTCATTTTTTTCACCCTGGACATCGATAAGTAATGCTTAATTTTGCATGTGTTGTTTTGAATTGCATTGCATTATTTGTTCTTAATATTTTGATATCAACAAGGGGACTCTCTGGAATAATACAGAGGGTATCCCTAGTTGATGATGGCATTGTGTTCCTATGCAAATGTAACCTGTACTAAAATGGAATGTACACCACCTATGCTAATTCAATAGTACAGCCATTGTACTGAAAGACAATTCTAGCCCATATTTACAAGATAAAAAAAAAAAAAAGACAAACCTTCTGCCGCGTGACATGTATTATGTTGCTATGGTATCCATCCCTTCATAACCTCAAAACATCAGAAACTCTTATAATCCAAGGGATTAGAGTGCATCGTCTGCAATCCAAGAGCCAATTTTCCGTTTGTTTATGTACAAATTTATCCAATTGAAATACAATCAGAATTCATGACTTCCATGGATAACATGTTGCCATCATGTTTTAACTAACACTAATACTGAAGTAATATTTTAATGTTTTTTTTCTACCATAGGTGTAAAAAGAAGCTAGCCCGTGTATATTAATAACTAAAATACTCTCACTTTGATGACAGGTGACGGAGGAAAGGTTTATCTGAAAGTAATGAGGGAGGGTTGGTGTAAAAGAAGGAACATCATGCAATGTACTTTTTAAGATTCTTATATCTCATGCAGGTGTAGCAAAGTTCATCCGTGTAAAATTGTGTGCTCAGAGTCGAGTCTTTTCCCTTAAAAGCATAATGCATCTCCATTTCTGCTTCACTTTCTGTTTTTCTACTATTGAGTTGGTCACTTACTCTTTGCCTTGGCTAAAAAAAAAAAGCCAAAGGTGTTTCTCACTAATCTGAAGTTTCAGAGAATATGTGAAATGTGTGTGACACTGACATTGTGTAACTTTTCAGGGATATTCTTGAGGGATAATGAACAGGGGTGTTGGCCTTTACAAGTTTTGCTGAAATGCTCACAATAACATGCATAAGTACACATTAGAAGTTTCACTAACTATACAGATACATTCGTTCTAGATCAAAATTATATTTTCGTTCAACATGAGCAAGATAAACATTTTCTGTGTTTACACTTACCAACAAGCTCATTTGGGTCTTTTGTTTCTACTTCTGATGCCTACACAAAAAGAAGAGGGAGACAATCCTTAAAGGCTATCTTAAGTTAGATAGCAAAGCAAAATGTATTTATATAGCGCATTTCAGACACAAAGCAACTCAATGTGCTTTACATGAGTAAAAGGACTTGAATACAAAGATAAAAGAAAAAATAAAACTACAATTAAAAACAGCGTACCATGTAACAAATATTAAAATTGGAAATATTCTAAAAAGCATAAGAAAAAGAACGATTTT
The DNA here is from genome assembly GCF_019802595.1 of Syngnathoides biaculeatus. NCBI lineage: Eukaryota > Metazoa > Chordata > Actinopteri > Syngnathiformes > Syngnathidae > Syngnathoides > Syngnathoides biaculeatus. The sequence goes on from NC_084661.1 coordinate 111,658, forward strand.
TCAACGTAGATTTAAAAACATTCCCATTTGGGCCTGACGTCACCTCTGTTGGTAACTTATCCATTTGTGAGCAATAATAGCTACTATTTGACTTGAGTCAGCCGATCTCAGAGCTCTACTGAGTTTGTATTCCATAAGCATTTCTTTCATGTATTCAGGATCTAAACCATTATGTGATTTAATGACTTTAAAATCTATTCTAAAGATCACTGGAAGCTGGTATAACTACTTTAAAATTGGAGTTATATGAGTTGAACTTTTTGTTCTGGTCAGAATCCGAGCTGCAGCATTCTGAATGAGCAGCAGCTGTTTAATGCTCTTTTTGGGGAGTCCAGTCAGAAGACCATTACAGTAGTCAAGTCTTCTTCAGATAAAAGCATGTATGAGCTTTTTCTGGTCTGCTTGACACATACAATCCTTCACTCCAAATATGTTCTTCAGATGGTAAAAGGCAGTTTTTGTGATTAATTTGATATGATTGTTGAAAGTCAGGTCAGAATCTATCAGAACACCAAGGTTTCGGACTCGGTCTTTGGTTTTCAAACATAGTGAGTCCAGGTATTTCTACATACAGCAATTTTCTTTATTGCCAAAAACAATTGTCTCAGTTTTGTTGTGGTTTAGGTGAATTTTTTTTGGGCTCATCTGCTTTAGGCAGTAGCACAACACCATAATTGAATTGAAGTCATCTGGAGATAATGCTAAATGTAACTGTGTGTCATATATATTTATAATAGTCACAATTAAAGTTTAAAGTTGATAGACAATAAAATACATGAAGTTGTTAAAAACAATAGTTCTGCTAATTGAGCACAGAGTAGAACCAAGAAGGTATATATTTTTTTTTAAATAAAATCCTAAATTTGGTAAAAAAAAAAAAAAAAAAAGACGGCAGGGGGGGTGGGGGGTTGGTGTCTTTCCTAACCTCTAAAGTATGCCGCATGTTGTGCCAGCATTGACTGCATAACAGGTTGAGCACAAAGGAACAGTAATGTTATTCACAGGCTCCATGTTATCACTTAGCAACTGCACAAGCACATCAAAGCATTGTCCTGAGTGGGGCCATATCACATGGCCTGACAAGGAGGGTGGCAAATAGAAACGTGCAGGCACAGCAAACCTGTGGCGAAAACAAATGGCACTTGAGGTTTGATGCTAAAGAATCCTAGGATTTCTAATTCACTAATCCTAATCTGAGATTTCTGGTCCCATTTCGTTAGCCTTCACTGGTGGTACCAAACAACAGAGCTGGTGTTCATGTGTATTCAAAACGTGTTTCAAATTGCTCTAAAGAATAATATTCAACATTTTCAAGGTCCAGAATAAACAGTACTCAAAGCAAATAAACTTTATACATTAACTTGCTTTGAATGAGCCGCTGACAGCAAACACTACCATAAAGGTGGCAGAATTTTCATCTTTGACTTTCAAACCCCGCCCAAGTACCGGACCTTTAAATCTTTATATGACAATGTGTGGAGACAACAAAACAGCAATGCATACAATTAAAACTGTTGTATGAGTGCCAAAACAAAAATAAAAAAATTCAAGAATAGGTGTGGATAAAAATATTGATCATCCATCGTAATATTCCAACCCTTCAATTCAATATCAGTTCAGTAACTACTGAATCGATTCCAGAGAGACACGATTTAGACTGTTTTCCTTTTTTTTTGGGTGGGGCTCTACTTTTTCAATTCATTTTTCAAATATTTTATTGCTCAAACGTATTGGGTAACATATTTCAGCATTGTCATTGAGTAGCCTTATTAGTGTATTTCTACTTTTTACTGAATTGACATCACACCATTTAAATCAATACTCCTCAAGAATTGAAAATTAATTGAATTCCAACCAAATAATCTAATCAAATTCTGAGGTCCTTAACAGTACAATGAATTGTTGTGGAGACCTCAATACATAGTATAGGGTATTTATTTAAATAATTGTGTTGGTCAAATGTTGAGTGTCTTTGAAAAACGAATACCTGGAAATACACTAACTCTAATGCCCAACAGCACTCAAAGAAATAAATACATAAATGCGTAAGAAGTACTTGAGTTGCTGTTTAGAATCAAAATTTTCCACAGTAAGAGGTTGCTTGGTTTGCCAATCTGCATATTCACTTTTTTTTTTCCCCTAACAAATTGATTTATTGTGGCAAAAATAGGGACTATCGCCAAATATTTAGTTTGAAACTTAAAAAAAAAAAATACAACATGCAGGCCTAATCATGACGAAAAGCCTCATTTTCACATAGAAACTGATAAAAAGCTTGCGTTTCAACAGGGGGTGTACTGTGCTATACAATATATTAAGCACTGCATAAGTGTGGAGCTGCCGCTCACAGAATGTCACCAAAAATAGACATTTTCCTGTATTTTACATTTTAAAACAAAGAACATTTGGGGGAAAGCAGTCAGATCTAAGAAGCCTCAAGAGTACTTATGAGTACCGTACAATATTTTGTTACTTGCAGTATGTTCTGCAGAATTTCAAAGTCATGACAAAAAATATATGTGATTTATTTCAGATTTACAATAAGCTATTTTATGATAAAATAATATAAACCATTACTGCAATTGGTTGGTGACCATACCAGAGTGTACCTGGTTTCTGGCCCAAAGTCAGCGGGGATAGGCTCCGGCTCATCTGCGACCCCAATGACGACAAGCGCTACAGAAACTGGATGGATGGATGGATGGATAGTTCATGGTGTTAAAATGCAGAGATGTTGACCTCATGATTTCCTTAAGCAAGAAAAGCCCAAACAATAGCATAATAGGGGTGGCAACATTTGGAGCTCACCAATGTTTTGAGTATTACTACCAAAAGTCAAGCAAATGAGCAAGAGAAAGTATATCCTAAAACAACACACGAGACTATAGTAGGGATTTACATTAAACAAGAATAACGAAACCATAAGACATGATCATATGAACAGATTAAGACTATTTAAGAGATTCGTCTTTGATTTAGGTTTAAAGTTTTATAGTGGCCAAGTCAAAGTCCACATTTAATTATTTTCATTTGTCTATATTTGTATTAAATTTCAGAAAAATTACCACGACGAGTTGGTTGGGAATCACTGGAAATTTATTTAAATTGTATTTTCAAAGTGCAATCGTTTACTTGCTATGTCAGAGCCTGCTAGATTATCCAGATAATTATAAATGCAATAAAGAAACACTAATTCTGTTCTGGTGGCACGGTGGAGCAGCTGGAAAGCGTTGGCCTCACAGTTCTGAGGTCCCGGGTTCAATCCCTGACCCACCTGTGTGGACCTTGCATGTTCTCCCCGTGCCTGTTTGGCTTTTCTCCGGGCACTCCGGTTTCCTCCCACATCCCAAAAACATGCAACACTCTACATTGCCCCTAGGTGTGATTTTGAGTGCGACTGTTGTCTGTCTTCATGTGCTCCATGTAATGTTTATTCTTTCTGTTTTATTTGCTATATTATACAGCTAATATTTTTATTCCTGCGTCACCTCATTCCATTTTTAAATCACTTTTTTGGCACCGTTTGGTTATAACCTTCAAGGACTGCTTTGTTCTTGTTATCTTACATCAGTTAGTTTTATCCTAACCCCCTTTTTCCAGCTCAACAACAGCAGCTTTTGCTCCAAGAGGCTCTGTACAGTAAAATACAATAGAGCTGGAAGAATATGGAAAAAAAAAAATCATTTTCATTGATATTGAAATCATGATTGACGTTAATCGTTTGATTTCAAATCTTAATATTTATTCATCGACCAAAACATAACCTTGCCCAACACCTAAAAAGAACAATTGAAGAATATATGAGTAACAAGATTCGGAAGAATATGAGTGAGTCTGTTGGTCTGCGTCCCCGCAGCATTTGTGTGTCAATATGCCTTATTTGAAGGTAAATCACTCCATAGCTGACTATTATTGCTAATTATTGTTTCCCCATCAATATGGTTTTTCATGACATGGTTGCATTAAAGTGCCGATTTTCAAGAACAGAGCTAAAATGAAATGTGTTGTACTTCAATGTGTATTCCCCCCAGTAAACACTAAGTAGAGTGTCAAATAAACATCTTAAAGCAGATTCTAGGAGAGCAGAGCAACATACGTCACAATGTGCTGACGGGTGCTTTTACAACTTGCACAAACACGCGGGCGCTCAGCACAATCGTTTTTTGATTATAATGTTTTTATGATGTAAGAAAACAACATGGAAATTGCTAATAAACTTCGATTAATTGCCCAGCCTTACAATGCAGAACTAACAGAAATATCTGACACATTTTGCACCAACTACCCCAATCTGAGGGGCAGCATTTATCTAACCCCATGCACCTGTTTGTATACTAGAGCGGACGCTACGATTTAAGGACACAAAGCCACAGTATGCGCCTACTTTTGTTTCATAATAAACTGTAGAACAAAGAGCGGGCAAAAATACAACAAATGAGGCTCACTCTTATCAACGTCACCTGTATAAACAAGATTCTCAGCACAAACACACAGGGCGAGGCTAGCACCCTCTAACGAACCATCATTTGTCCACCAAATTGCACATGTAAGCACACGTGAAAACAGAAGTAGCTCAAAAGAAGACCCCCCCCCCCCACTCCCCATTTTTTCGATTTACTGGAACAGCCATCAGGCATGAAAAGATCCACAGCGACATCTAGTGTTCAAGCATATTGACTCATCCTGCCAAGTTTTTGTCAATTTAAATTAGTCATGCAGTGATGGAGAATGTGTTTGACCCTCTCCTGATTTCAAACTTTTTTCTTTTGAATATGTGTTCCAATTAAATGTTTCCCAATCGAAGCAAAAAAAAAAAAAATTATATATATATAAATAAAAGTCAATGATCTTTCTTGGAGATCATTAAACTGTCTTCTGGCAAAATTGGGACAAGGTGTCATGTTCTTTTTACTCAGCAGTGTTTCTTGTCTAGGAATTCTGCCAGGCCAGCCATTTTTGCCCAGTTTTGTTCTTATGGCAGAGTCATGAACACTAACCTTAAAAGGCCACTGTCATGAAAGGCATGATTTTTAGTATATTAATGAAAAAAGGGCAGCCGACATGTACCTATGCATTTTTTCACCACGAAACATGATTTTGACGTATACAGCTTTTTGTAACTCCCGCCATGAAAATCCTCTCGAGGGATTTGTTTTCGAGAGGAAGCAGGAAGTGACGTACATGGCAGGACAGCTCTCAAGTGGACTCGTTTGTTTCTATTAGTTTTACCTCCGGGAAGGTAGCTCTTCCTACCTTCGTGTTAGCCAAAATGCCGCCTCGTTGCATTGCTGGACATTGCTTGAACATTCGGGAGGATGGATTTACCCTTTATAAGTTTGCAAGAGACCCGGTTTGTTGTGAAAAATGGATTGCACGGGTGCAAAGAACAAGAGCTTCGTGGGTTCCAAATGACAGGTAGGTGTGTGTAGACAGCAACTAAAAAAATAATAGTTTGGGGCGGACCACGTACCCAGTCTCTCAGAAGGTAACAAAAGATCCGCGTAAGTATGACAGGGGCGCTAAATGTGTCAATGTGCACGTCGGACGGGTTCCGGCTTTGCTGCGTCCGCCGGCTGTGGTGGCTCATCTTCAGCGCCGAGGTGGCTTATCACGGTGCCGAGAGGGGCCGCTTTACGGTGTTGTCATTGCACGCAGCTGAGTGCACCATAGCCGACAGGGTTGTGCCTAGCCGCCGCCGTTGTCCACGATGAATAACACTGGCGATGGCGGCAACGATAAACAATTGTTTATGGAGCACTAAGCCGGCTCGGCGCCGTGATAAGGCACCTCGGCGGCACAAATGAGCAACAACGGCCGACAAGGCCAGTGGTCTTCGCGGCCTTGTCAACAAGGCTGAGCCGGCTGCCAGTCTTGTTGGCCGGGATGGCTCGTCGCAGCGCCGGGCTGCGATGGCTCATCTCTACCACGGAAGTGGATCGGACGGGGATGCGGTTTGGCCGTGATCACATATGAATATGGCTCCAAACAATAGGATAATATTGCCCAGCCTTCACTCGGTTGTGTGATGTTCTCTTCTTCAAAAAGAGCTTCTCTGTCAGAAGGGGCGTGTTCGTCTCCCATAGTAGGGTCCACAGTGTGTTTTCAATGGTGAATGTCCGGGGTTACGTGACGGACAGGAGATGCACCCAATATGGCGGCCACTTGGATGTCGTCGAATGACACTTCCGCAACTTTGCGCATGGATGACGCGCTCTCCGCTCATATTTATTTTTTTGTATAGACATTGAAGTGAATAATGTTATATGTATTTTTCATTACAATATCTATTTTAAAAGGTTTATAGGGATGTCACTTGACCTGCAGCAGTTCTGTGGTTGCTGTTGAGGGAACTTTTGTCACCACTCGAATGAGTCGTCGCTACGCTCTTGTGGTAATTTTGGTTGGCTGGTCACTCCTGGGAAGCTTCATCACTGTTCTGTGTGTATAATGGCTATCACTGAGGGAGTCCAAAAGCTTTAGAAATGGCTATATTATTTTTTCCACATTGATAGATCTGTTACTTTCTCTCATTTGTTCCTCAAATTCTCTAGATCTCAATTTGATGTCTAATTTTTTAGGACATTTTGATCTACATCACTTTGGCAGGCAGGCCCTATTTAAGCGCTTTCTTTATTAAGAACAGGTATGGCGGTAACAGGCCTGTGAGAGCTAGAAAGATTGAACTAAGGCAGGACAGTTGTTTGGGCCAATGGGCCATGTCGGCTTTGATTTCTTTCCCAGAATAATAAAAGTCTTAATTTAAAAAGTGCATAATGTGCTTACTTGTGTTCTCTTTGACTAATATTTATATTTGTCTCCTCCACCTAAGACATTTAAGTGTGACAAACATGCAAAAAAAAAAAAAAAAAAAAAATCAGGAAGGGGGTGAAACACTTTCCACGCCTCTGTAATCATAACTCAATCCGGTGTGATCATCTTTGTTCAATTTTGCCCTTTCCACAGCAGATGGATGCTCAAATACCTCAACATCATCTGCGTCTCTTGGCTCGTCAGACTCGTCATTCGTCATTTCCTATGAAAACAAAAATGCACAGGGTTAAGACTTCAATAATCCAACGGGGCGAGAGCAGAAGGGAACGAGAGAAGTACACAGAGAACCAGATCACACATGTGCAGATATTTAACAGTATCGATATCATGCATATCTTGAGAGCTGTGTGGAATGTGCCTTGCTCAAGGGCACCTCGAAATTAATCAGGAACAAGACTAGATAGACTCAAACGTAGTTGTAAATTTTTTTGTCCACGTAGGACAAAACTCAAAGCTTGTCTCTCCAGGTCTTGAGTTACTGGCACCCCAATATTTCAGAAAGTAGTATTTATTTAAGATAGGCAAAACAATTGATTAAATGATTTTTAGGAAGTATCTGTGAGGAACAGTATGGTTTTATGCCGAGAAAGAGTATCACAGATTATTATTTGCCTTGAGGATGCTCGTGGAAAACAACAGAGAAGGTCAGAAGGAGCTACATTGTGTCTTTGTAGGCCTAGAGAAAGCCTATGACCGAGTACCAAGAGAGGAACTGTGGTACTGCATGCGCAAGTCTGGTGTGGCGGAGAAATATGTTAGAATAGTACAGGACATGAAGGGCAGCAGAACAGCGGTGAGGTGTGGCGTTTGTGTGTCAGAAGAATTTAAGGTGGAGGTGGGACTGTATCAGGGATCCGCGCTGAGCCCCTTCCTGTTTGTGGTAGTAATGGATAAGCTGATAGATGAGGCTAGACTGGAATCCCCTTGGACTACGATGGTCGCAGATGATATTGTGATCTGCAGTGAAAGCAGGGAGCAGGCGAAGTAACAATTCGAAAGATGGAGGCACACACTGGAAAGGAGAAGAATGAAGATTAGCCAAAGTAAAACAGAATATATGTGGATGAATGTGAGGGGCATAGGAGGAGTGAAGCTTCAGGGAGAAGAGAGAGCAAGGGTGGATGACTTCAAATCCCTGGGGTCAACAATAGAGAGCAATGGAGAGTGTGGTAAAGAAGTGAAGAAACGGGTCCAAGTGGGGTGGAACAGTTGGCAGAAGGTGTCTGGTGTTCTATGCGACAGAAGAGTCTCCGCTAGGATGAAGGGCAAAGTCTATAAAACAGTGGTGAGGCCGGCCATGATGTACGGTTTAGAGACGGTGGCACTTAAGAAACAACAGGAAGCAGAACTGGAGGTAGCAGAAAAGAAGATGCTGAGGTTCTCGCTTGGAGTGAACAGCTTGGATAGGATTAGAAACGAGCTCATTAGAGGGACAACCAAAGTTGGATGTTTTGGAGACAAGTTTAGAGAGAGCAGACTTAGATGGTTTGGACATGTTCAGAAACGAGAGAGTGAGTATACTGGTAGAAGGGTGCTGAGGATGGAGATGCCAGGCGAAAGAGCGAGAGGAAGACCAAACAAAAGGTTGATGGATGTTGTGAGGGAGGACCTGAGGACAGTGGGTGTTAAAGAAGAAGATGCACGAGATAGGCTTGGATGGAAAAACATGACACGCTGTGGCGACCCCTAACGGGAGAAGCCAAAAGGAAAAGAAGAAGTTGACCGTATGGAATTGGTCGCTGTTAAAAGCAATATGAAGCAACTGAGGCAAAATGAAAAGCACTAAGTGGCTGCAAGAGGTCCTGTTGATTTGGTTTGAACTAGTCTGTGATCTAAAGACCACAAAAGAAAAAATCCAGTTAGTGGAGGAAAGTTGAGCAGCACACTTGACAACCAGTATCGCAAAGCATGTTATTCTGCTCAGGACAGCATCTTTGTCATTTGTAGCAAAAACCACTTGCATAACATAAATGGTAGTCTGCAGTGAGAACAAAAATTGTCACAACTTAAGGGTGACAAGCTTCCCCACATGTAGACAAGGGAGTTGAGTCACACACACACACACACACACACCACACACACACACACACACACACACACACACACACACACAACACACACACACACACACACACACACACACACACACACACACACACACACACAGAGGGACGTGGGGGGTGGCGACACTTAAATTCAAAAGGAAATTACTGTCAAAATACCAGACCTTTGCAGCAATATCATTAATGTAAATATGAACTTAAAAACCACAAACATCTACAAAGCAAAAATTTTAATTCTTTGAAACATTTGCTCAACTTTATCCCACTCCAGGTCTTTTCAACAGACTTCAATGTAGTTACTCACCTAATTAAAAGACCAGCCTGGATTAAGAGACTCAGGTGACCCAGAACTTTATTATTCTGCACTCATGAAGAGAGTCATTTTATTTTATCATCAAATTGTACCCATGCAGAAACCGTGGTTAAACTCAGGGTTCAGAACAAAAGTTAAAGCAATGCAAAGACGGGTATCAATATCTGCAATAGATGAAATCTAATAGCCCAGTACTTTGTGACATATCAGATTCTCAGCAGGGATGTTTATTCTGGGAAAAAATATTGCTGGTTATGCTGTGGAGTTTCCTCTTGTTCATTCATTGTCTGTACCATTTGTTATCGTTTGGGTCGGGGCTTGGCTGGAGCCTATTGCAGCTGACCTTGGGGAAGAGCCGGACTACACCCTGGACTGGTCGCCAACCAATCACATGGCACGTAAACAACCACTCACACTCACGTCGATAGAAAAATTTGAAACTTCAAAGAACAGATGCATACATGTTTTTTGTAACAAAGGAGGAAGCCAGAAAATACACACAAGCGTGGGGAGAACTGGCAAACCAAACCCAGGCAGTCCAGAGTTGAATTGAACCCAGAACCTCCAAACTGTGATGTTGTGCTATATTTCCAGCATGTTTCTGTGAAATTTTAACACTAGGCAACACGTGTGTTTGGCAAGGCATGGTTTTACCGATCGTTGGCGTGTTCATCTCTTTGAAGACCAGACTTTGAAGACTTGTTAAAAAGCAGAAAAGGATTTTAGAATTTTTATCTTCAGTGAAGTGAATGAATCACAGCCTGGTTAGGTATGGTGAGTAATATCCTCTCTGGATTTGCTCGGGAATTCAACTTTTATTGCTACAAACCTGTTGGCCCCTTCAACATTAGTATTTTAGTGAAAACTGTCTGGAAAATATAGAAATACTGTTAAAACCAATATGGCACCTCATATGCTCTTTCTTTGTGACATCTCACAGACTTATTCAATTGGTTGCATCAACCCCCCCCCCCCCCGCCCTCAAAAATAATCATTTGCTAGCTCTATTTTGTAAGAAAGAGTGAATTTAGTATTTAAATACTGACCAAGTTGCTCTCTCGGCTGTCTTCATTTTCAGATTCCTTCTCAACAACATTCTCAGTTCGATTGAGGTCATCCTCGCCGTAGCTGAACACAAGCCCACCTGCTCCTCCTTGCTCCTCCTCTGACGGAGAATAAAAGACAGCGTTAGAACATCAAAAACATTGGGAGGGAAGCTTCTTGGGTAAATGTTGTCTACATAGGCCAAAATAACCAGAAGAAAACGTTATTTAGCCTTTGAAATAGCACCGACCAATCGGATATACCATACCTATGTAAACATGGTCTGTGTTGAGAATCATTTACTACAATCATAGGACCTATAATTGCAGTTTTGTTTTTAAAATATACACAGTGGAGTGTATAGGGACGGTGGACAACTGGTTTGAGCGTCTTCCTCACCGTTGTGAGTACCAGGGTTCAAATCCCAGCCCCATCTGTCTGGTGTTTGCATATTCTCCCCATACCTGCGTAGGTTTTCACTGGGCATACGGGTTTCCTCCCACATCCACAAAACATGTATGGTTGGTTAATTGAAAACTCTAAATTATCCATGAGTATGAATGTTTGTTTCTTTGTGCCTTGTGATTGGCTGGCAACCGGTTCAGGTGGCACCCCACTTCCTAATGCATCACATGCAACAAGTATACAGTATATGCAATGCAACACACACACAATTAAATAACTATAGTGCTTTTCGAATTGACATTTTAAAAGACACTAAGTTTGAAACAACACTACGTTCTTATAATGTATTTATGTGTTAGCTTATAATATTTAAAAGCTGACGGCAAGCCCGTGTGATGTTTACTATTTTTAGCTTGACTAATGAGAGAACTATACAGTTCACTTAATGATTAAAAAAAACCTCTGTATTGTAAAAATGCAGTACAAAAATTAGTTAATAATGATTCCAAACACAGCCATACACTACAAGACCTTTTAAACTCCATTGGGTGCTAGCTAGATCGTGCTAATTTTAGAGACCACATGAAGCTTGAGCGCTAGATATCTAAGCCTTTTGTGTTAAATGAACACTTATTTACCTGTTTCTTCTGGTTCGGGGTCAGAATAGTCGGGTTCCGAATCGTCTCCATAGTCCGCCAAAGACGAAAGAAGTGCACTTTTTTTGCCACTAGCCATTGCTTCGGAAATGCACCGTGTGAATGTCGCTTCTCAAGGCGGCGCAGGCAAAAAACGTCATTGGGATTGGAATAAATGTTTAGGTACATTACCGCCATCTACTGTTATGAAGTGTGGCTCTGGTATGCCCATGACCACGATTAAAGTATGTATAAATAAGTACAAAAACATCACTACCGGTACTGTATATCCAGGTAATTACTGCCCTCATATACTCTAACTAATTTTTGCAGTCGGAGCCATATAATCCGAAAATGTAGTTCTAGAGCGACTGTACTCCATTTCAACGCCAAACGCCCATTTTATCATTGAAAATATATGCATGGTTTTATTGTTATGTATGGAATCATTTTGTTTTCTGTACTGGTTTCCCTGATATTTTACAATTATGGTGTTATTGCAATTGTAGATACTTTACTGCAATTTACACAGTGTATGTGGATTCAACCAAGGAATAAAGAGAAAGGAAAAAAAAGACCAATTGATATTATATTTTAATCATTAGCAGATACCCTACAAATATTACCCGTTATGGTGCTGATCTTGCTGAATAAAAGGGTTGATCAAAGAATTGTTATAGTTTGCTTGACCAATCCTATCCAGCAGTTTCAATGGAAAAATGCTGACTGTGTGTGGTATATGCACATTCAGACATTTTAAAGGACTGGAGTTGAACAATATTGATATTTTTTTTTGTTTTGATTGCACACGAATGAAATATGTCTCTCAGGTCTAGATGACTCCATATTTCAGCTTCCTCTGGTGCTGCGCCTCCTTCATCCTCTTCTTCAGAGTGTCCTCTTGTGGGGCTGGGCTACAGCAGCATCCGTACAGCAGAGCAAAGACAACCAGAGACAGTGCTCCCAGCACAAACACCAACATGACCACGAAGCCTCCCAGCGCCCATGGCTCTTGATGCAGACGCAGCAGGAACCAGTCTATCCAGTTGTCAGGTTGCAACTGCTCTTGCACACTGCACAAAGTGGTGACTCTTTAGTTGAGGAATAATCTGGGTCTGTTGAGATTAGCAGATACTGTACACAGAGAGCGCTATTTCCCACTGATGATAAAATGTAGGCCATAACATTTCAAAGCTGTTTTTAAAGCTGCTGATTCCAAAAACCGCTGTATGTCAACAAACAGATTCCCCTTCAAAAACTCACCTCTCCACAGCCATGTCCCACTAAATGCTTCTCTCACAGCTGAGTGGGTTTGAACAAAACGTGACCATAGTTTATGTCAATGTGGACTTTAGAGCGGGACCCTCTTCGTCCAACAGCAGCAGCCCCAAACTATTTGACAGCAGACAAAATGTTACGCTTTCCTGAATCGGGGTGTGAATAGAGAACAAGGCGAGGGCTCCACCATTCCAGCCCACGCTCTCCTGTGAACATGGCAGCGCCAAAGCAATGAAGGTTAATGTTTACTCAAAATATTGACTGGTGCAGCCAAACGGGGAAGCTGATAACAAACCCCACCTATGACAGTGCAGTGTTTTGCTGAATCTATGTTGATTATATCCAGTCATTAGAATGTTTGAATGGGTAGTGGTTAGGATGGCCTTCCTGTGTGGAGTCTGCATGTTGTCCCAGTTGGTTTTCTGCAGGTATTGTCATTAAAATTCACCTTGCAATAAAAGATTATTTGACCAGCACTTGGGCACACTGCCAAAATGTATAAAAATACAGTTGATGCAAAAATATTCTGTTATTCACGCCGCTTCTTTTAGTTTGAATAATGGCTTTATCAATGAGCAAATGTATTGTATAACCGCTGTGTTTTTTTGTAAGCTTATGCTTATGCTTTTTGTAAGCTTATTCAATGGAGTAAATAAAAAATAAAATAAATTATTATTCACACCTCTCAAAATTGACCAGCAGCTGGTCCACTACTTTGCTGAAATTCAGAACAGATTCTAATAATACTAAGAATATTAGCACGTGTCATTTTTTGTGCATAACAGTTTTAAAAATTCCAGAGTAGTGTTTGCAATCTTTTTGTGTGGCTTTTTGTCTTAATTGTTTTGTATTCCAGAGGGATAAAAGAAATCCATCCATCCATTTTCTTTCCGGCTTATCCTCACAAGGTTCGCGGGAGTGCTGGAGCCTATCCCAGCTGTCAACAGGGAGGAGGCGGGGTACACCCTGAACTGGTTGCCAGCCAATCGCAGGGCACATAGAGACAGACAACAGTCGCACTCACAATCACACCTAGGGGCAATTTCCATCCATCCATCCATCCATCCATCCATCCATCCATCCATCCATCCATCCATCCATCCATCCATCCATCCATCCATCCATCCATCCATCCATCCATCCATCCATTTTCTTTGCCGGTTATCCTCACAAGGGTTGCGGGGAGTGCTGGAGCCTATCCCACCTGTCAACGGGCAGGAGGCGGGGTACACCCTGAACTAGTTGCCAGCCAATCGCAGGGCACGTAGAGACAAACAATCTCATTCACAATCACACCTAGGGGCAATTTAGAGTGTCCAATTAATGTTGCATGTTTTTGGGATGTGGGAGGAACTGGAGTGCTCAGAGAAAACCCACACAGGCACGGAGAGAACGTGCAAACTCCACATAGGGTGGTCAGGGATCGAACCCGTTTCCCCCAAAACTGTGAGGGCAACGCTTACCAGCTGCTGGACTCTGTTACTGGGATAAAAGAGAATAGGAAAATTATGTACACAATAGTAGAATACGATTGAGATTTTCATCATAGTTTATTAAAAAATAACAGAAACGCACACATACAACATTCGATACTGATGCGACTATAAAATACTCAAAAACAATTTGTGACATTTGCCACATGTACTCCTGATCGTCACACATAAAATGTTACCTGTTACAATGCATGTGATATAATACAGCAGGGACTATTAAATGAAAGCTCCATCACCACTTAAGGTATTAGTACTGTTACAGAGTATCTATACAATAATTAAATAATTAAAAAGGTTTCTGATTGGAGAACTAAAATATTTGTATGGATACTACAACGTACACATCTCCCCATTTCAGTCACTTACTGCACACACTCAAAACTTAAAATAATTCCCTCAAACATCTTACTTGGAAAGAAACTTTAACAGTATCTCGAAAGAATTATTCAACCCATCCATCCATCCATCCATCCATCCATCCATCCATCCATCCATCCATCCATCCATCCATCCATCCATCCATCCATCCATTTTCTTTGCCGCTTATCCTCACAAGGGTCGCTTGAGGGCTGGAGCCCATCCCAGCTGTCAACGGGCAGGAGGCGAGGAACATTCTTAACTGGTTTCCAGCCAATCGCAGGGCAGGAATTATTTAATGAAGATTGTTTTTTTTTTTGTCTAACAGAAACAATATTTAGTGTTATGAATTGCTTTTGGGGCATTTAGATAGAGGCATATTCAATGCAACAATTCAATGTTATGGTCTCCTTTCTTGAAGATAAATAGAAATAATTTTCGAAAGCCTTGAGTACTTGGCTTCCTCTTTTCACCAATGAAGTATCACACATGCTTAATTGTTTTGGTCCGATTCATATGTACTGTATTCAGTCCCCAAGTGGCTGTGAACAGTCTGTATCCCAATGCTGGATTTGTGTTAGTCTTTTTTTCCTTGATGCATCTGATGGTAATCCCACCGAAACTCTGAAAATAAAGGCCTTCAGTATTTTACTCCCCCCCTGTCACTATGGACCTTAATGCTGCACTCCTTTATAGTTCTTTGGTTCTTTTTTAATCTTCAAATGGGCTGCAGTGGTTCCACTCTCGAGGGCTGATATTTTGTCCCCACACAGCAACAGCATTGGAAACAAGAAATTGTGAACAAGGCAAGAAATGTGGCTGAAAAAAAGAAAGGCCATATTTTTCAGGGCAAAGGTTTTAAAATTCAGTCCGAGTTTTTTTTTTTTTTTTTTGACTTACCGACAAAGAGGATGATCACACAGAAGGCTCCCAGTTCCAGTGGACCAGCTTGTGGCAGCCCTTCCACTTTGCTCCAAATGTGCATGAAACCATATTTCTCCAGCTCCTTATTCACATCCATGCTGATCTTTGGCTCCACAAAGGCCAAACATTCAAAAGATCCTTTGGAAATAAGATAGAACTCACTTTACCGGCAAAAAGTAAATAAAGACATGTTGTTAGTTATTGGCTCTGAATGTAAAAAGTTATTTTCATCGACAACTCCACCCTTAATTACTAAGTCTACACAATAATTTTACTCTCCATCCCTGTAATTATCTTCAGAGCCTGAGAAGAATTTCGGCCTTGAACCCTTTTGATAGAGACACATGTTTTACTGTTCCTCCTGTATGGTTACATCGCATAGCTCAGGCTAGGTAGATATTGTCTGTATTTTAGACATACAGAGTCCTTAGCCTGGGTATTTGGTGTCTAAGTATTAACAGGACAGTCTATTTCAAGCCTTGTATTTCAAGATGGATGCCTGTCATCATAACTGGAGCTGCTGTGTATGTGTGTGTTTGTGCTTATGCTTATGCTTATGTTTATGCTCATGCTTATATGTGCGTGATGACCACAGCACAGATGGATATCGATCAGGTTGTAAACAAGGGAAGGAAAACACTGCAAGAACAGCAAGTAATCAAATGAAACTTCATACTGCAACTAACGCATGCATGGAAATGTGTAAAAACTGCATTTGAATGCTGAGGTTGAACTGAAATGCTGCAGAATTATTTGAAATAGAAAATGTGAGATTTTTCATTTTTAATTGGTAAAATGCTGAAGTGCAAATTCATACATGGACAGCATTCGAGTACATTTCGAATGACAATTCATATAGTCCGCCTATAATAATTAACAGTTTGTATACTAACAGACAATAAGATAGCAACCTGAGTAGAGAAAGTGCCCGTCTCATAGTTCTGAAGGTTAAGGGTTATGATCTCCACTCTGGTCTTCATGTGTTATTTGCATCTTCTCCACATGTAAAAAAACATGCATGTCAAGGGTAATTGAAGACAACTTAGACATAAATTGTCCATACATGTGGATGTGAGTGCTAAATAGGTGGGCTGTGATTGCCTGACAACCAGCCAGTTGGCATAGGTGCCGGCTGACCCTTATGTGGACAAGTAGTACTGAAAATGGATAGACTGTGCAGATGAATGACATTCTGTGTGTATTCTGTAATACATTATAGAGAATTTTTGAGAAGGTTATATATAGAACTCAGACAGAAATCCATACTTTTTGGTTAGTATCTATTGTATTTATTGATAGACTACAGGGGAAATGTACAATCAATTATCCATCCATCCATCCATCCATCCATCCATCCATCCATCCATCCATCCATCCATCCATCCATCCATCCATCCATCCATCCATCCATCCATCCATTTTCTTTGCCACTTATCCTCACAAGGGTCATGGGGAGAGCTGGAGCCGATCCCAGCTGACAATGGTTAAGAAGCAGGGTACACCTTATATCATAACAATCAAGAAATAATTTTTTTTATTCCTGTACCTTGTTGCATTTATACAACATTGTGGCTATCCAGTCATGGTTCTAGTAAAAAAATAAAAAAATAAAACCTTCATTCACTTGCTGTCGTAAAAGTCCAACATGATTATAGAAATAATATGACTTCAAGCCTATAATACTATCTAAGTCTCAAAAACCTTTGGTGTTGAAAATATAAAAATTTCCTTCATTTTCAACAAAAAGTATCCCATTTTTTCTTTTTTAAAAAGATAAAGGTTTACTATGGTAAATCGCTTTTTGAATTTGAAAATATACATCTTTTAATCTGTAGGCATACAATTTTTTTAGACAAAACCAGGCATCTTTAAAATTAAGGCAAAAATAACTTTAATCTTCTTTTCAGTATGCCCCTAAAACTCATTCATATTGCCTTAGAGTACCAATCAACACAGAGTATTATTATTATTAGAATTATCATCTGTTTTGGCAATATGTCTGTGTATTATATCTCAATTAAGGAAAAAAGACATTCCCCTTTTACATGCATATGGACATGTAAACAAAGCCCACTTTAACCATACAGAAATACTTATGGAGGCAAATGCATGAGTGTAATGCATTTTGCATATTGCTGAATGGCAGGTTAGGAAACACATGCTTACCGGTGCCTCTGCAGGAAAGCAATTCCAGTACTCCTAAATATGGCACATAAATTTGACCCTCAGTTTTGCACAGCTCTTCTTCAGTGCTTCACTCCCCCTCTTCTTCCTGTTGCCCCTTGCTTACCAAAGATTCTTGCTAGAATTTAGTGGATGACTTCTGCTGGATTTCTGCACGTTATTTGTGTCTTTTTAGAAGGTCACCAGCCTTTTTCTGTAGGATTGCATGAACTCTTCGTCCAGTGCTGTGTGTTTACTTTCTCGCACTTTTTGTGCCTCTTGTCTCCTCCTTATTTCTCTCAAGCCTCACCCCCTTTTACGTCCTGCACTTCTCCTCAAAATGACTCTTTCACTGCTGCGCTCACTCCCCCTCACCCTCTGTCCTATGTGTTCATCTGAGCCCTCATTCACCCAGTTTTTTCACCCCTCCCTCTTGGTTCCCAGAGACCAGCTGTGTCAGGGCCTCTTATTTTTGTCTTCAGTCACTGTGGAGGCGAGGCTCCTTCCAAAATGAGCATTGGGTGATGTGAGCGTTAACGTCCATCTGGTGTCTTGACAGATGATACCTGTATTTATTTAGCATTTTCAGACTGAGAGTTTTTTCTCACTTGTTCTTATATTCATGACAGTTGGTTCAACATACACCCACACACACAAAGTCCAAGATGGGTTATTTGACCTACTAAACTGGTAGTTTCGGAAATTCAGTATCTGACCCATTGTGGGTTAATATTTTGACTTAAGACCAGAACTTTTTATCCCTTCTCACCACATGTCATCACATCAGGCTCCCTCTTGGGCCTTTGCCACCTTTCACTTTACTGATAATTTTCCGTCTGTCTTATTACCAAAGGCGGACGCCGGACTTTTTTGGCATCATGAAAACTCAAACAAGGTAAGAATTATATAAGGTGTGTTTTAAGATAGGTGGATATGTATGTATTAGAGGATGGACAATAAATTAAACCAACTGCTATCGCTCTGCCTGCAGCTAATCCAGGTTAGCATTAATATATAATTCACAAGACAGTTTTCCGTAGCTCCTTTTTAAAAGTATAACACATATATGACATTGTTGCTCACACTGCTTTACAGTCATGTATTATATGTTAGTACAGTAAGGCTCATTTTTCTGGAATGCTAAAAATTGTATGGCGGTAAATACAAACTGGAGTGGGGTGCGCACACAGAGCTGGCGCTTGCTGCAGGAGCAGAGAGAAGACAGCAAAACTCAGTGAACATGTTTTATAAACTGTAATGCATCCATCCATCCATCCATCCATCCATCCATCCATCCATTTTTTGTGCCGCTTATCCTCATAAGGGTCATGGGACTGTTGGAGCCTATCCCAGCTGTCAACGGACAGACGGCAGGGTACACCCTGAATTGGTTGCCAGACAATCGCAGGGCACACGGAGACAGACAACAGTTGCACTCACAATCACAACTAGGGGCAATTTAGAGTCTCCAGTTAATGTTGCATGTTTTTGTGACATGGGAGGACACCGGAGTGCCCGGAAAAACCCATGCAGGCACGGAGAGATCATGCAAACTCCACACAGGTTTAATAAACTAAGGTGGCATCATCACTGCGTCAGCGTAATTCTGTATGTTAATCATTTACACATGGGCCTGATGTCTGCCGGCATTTGGCACAGAATAGTTCAGATTGATGAAAAGAAATGACTAATGTATGTTCTGTGAGGATTTAGCAAAACATGCCTTCTTGCAACAACAACAATCTTTAATAATATGCTTAATTCATCCAAGGGGGGAACACTATATGTCTTCCAGGGATTCAATGAACTAAATGGTGTAGGGATTTATGTCCCATAACGTGGACCTCCCTTCCAATGAGTTCACCATGTGAAGGAGGTGCCGAGGGGATCAGTTGCATTGTGAGAGGTGCAGCAGCTGTAGATGGGGACCTTGGTGATCCGATCCTCGTGACAGAAACTACCGGTAGCTCTAGGGATGTGTGACCTCACTACTCTGGCAAGGGAGCAGACTGAGCTGGTGTTAGAGGTCCAGAGGTTCTGACTACTTCTACTACTTCCCCTCCTCACAGCTCACACAAGTGTAAAATAACAGATATACGCAATATACAAAACAAAGCTCTAAGAAAGCCAAACTCAGTAATAACAAGATGACTATATTCAAAACACACATTTAAAAGGGGTACACACATACTGATAATCAGGCCGAATCTGACCCCACCTCCTGTTTTTTCAATCAAAGTTAACAAAGACCTGATCCTGACCTGACTGTTCAAAAAGAAGTCGAGATCGTGAATATAAAACATTTCAACATACTACAGTACTGGTACTGTACGACTACCGTCCCGTAGTGCCATGCTGCCACCCATAGGTGGCCCATTTGTACTACGCTAGACTTCTGATTTGGATAGGGGAATTATGATCACAGACTACACACTATAAAAACAGTAAGGACATATTTGTCATTTTTCAGATATCAGTTAAAATTGTGTTGTGTACCCCGCTTTAGCATATATCAGTGTACTCCATATGCATTGCACTTATATTTACATGTATATACTGCACAACAGTAGATGGGGTTCGGCTGACCCTAACCTTAGTTTTACACAGCATACACAATAAAACAAAAAGAAAGCAATATTAATCAGATAGTCTATTAAAATAAAAGTGAAATGCTAAACCATATGACCCAAATTTAGATGGTGATTGAAACTAAGGTTGTGTTTTGAAATAAAACTATAATAATCACAAAATGTAAATATAATACCATCCATCCATCCATCCATCCATATCCTCACAACGGTCGCTGGAGTGCTGGAGCCTATCCCAGCTGTCAACGGGCAGGAGGCGGGGTACACCTGAACTGGTTGCCAGCTAATCGCTGGACACATAGAGACAAACAGCCACACTCACGATCACACTGAGGGGCAATTTAATGTCCAACTCATGTTTGCATGTTTTTGGGGTGTGGGAGGAAACCGGAGTGCCTAGAGAAAACCCATGCTGGGATGGGGAGAACATGCAAACTCCACACAGGCAGGTCCCGGATTGAACCCAAGGCTTCAGAAGTGTGAGGCCAACAATTTACAGCTGATCCACCGTGCCTCCTAAATATAATACAATATTGAAAAATATTATCATGAAACAACATTTGTTGAGAGCTAATATAATCTCATATGATGTTGGTTAGTGTTGATGATCAATGTGATCTATGGTCTAATTTTAGACTAGCTTTCAATTTATTCTGCAAATTCATGCCTGGAGAAAACCAACACAGGCACAGGGAGAACCCCAGTCCTGAGAACTGCGAGGCCAACGCACGAACCAGTTGAAACACCGTTCCATCCATTTCATGGATGATAAAATTGATTGATCCATTTTCTGAGTAGCTTATCCTCACAAGGGTCGCGGGACTGCTGGAGCCTATACCAGCTGTCATTTGGCAGGAAGGAGGGCGGAGGGGGGGGGGGGTACGCCCTGAACTTGTTGGTAGTGCTAATCGCATGGCACATAGAAACAAACAACCATTCACACTCACAATCACACAGATGGGTAATATAGAGTCTGCAATTAATGCATATTTTTGAGGTGTTTGTGGAAACTGGGGTGCCCAAAGAAAACCCACGCAGGCAGGGGGAGAACATGCAAACTCCACACAGGCGGGGCTGGGGTTTGAACCCCTGTCCACAGAACTGCAAGGCAGACAGTCTAACCAGTTGCGCCACCCTTCCCCTGAATATCTATTTTATTTTTAAAATTGTAGTATTTAGACAGCATATTTCAATGTAATGTTTGTATGTTTTTGGAATGCAGCACCAATGTTATTAAAATAATTTGCTTGTCTACTTAGAGTGAACCACTGCTGCTCAAAGTTTTTTTTATCCATAGAAAATACCACATGAAAATGTTGGATACACAGACACAAAATCAAGCTCCACTGACTTGTGTGCAAAAAACATCATTATTTTGATGTTAACTTTATGAGTGAGTGATGGAGCAATCGTATTTGTTGATGTCTCAAAGCTGCAGAGGAGTTTCAGAACATTTCACGCTTATGTCCTTTTGTGCATGTTGTAGAACATGGTGATAATAAACACAAGGACGAGGACCCCAATCACAGATGCCAAGGCTATCCGCACCTCCATCTGAGTGTTGCTCTCAGCAGCTAAAAGAACAGGAAAGCATCATATAAGTACCACAGCAGACATTTATCTAGAGAACACAACCTTTCGCCATGATGATAAGATATGGCTTTACAGCTGCTATTTCAAGTTACACTCCGTAAGATTTCAAGCTGATGACGAGTGGGGAGCTACGGTGGATTGTGATTTCTTATCTTCACGATTCTGTCTGGTCGAAGATTTCATGTTCCAAGTCCACTGATGTGAAATTATACTAGATGTGTTGTGAGTAATGATGGCCTGCATATTACATTTGAACTTGAAAGGTCAATTCATCTGTAAATGTACACTTGTATCTTCTTCTTTTCTTTTTGGCTTGTCTCGTGAGGGGTCCCCACAGCTTATGTTTTCAAGAAATACGTTTCTTCATGTAATGGTCATAAAATGTGGTCAGACCTTGGCAGACCACAGCAGTGGAAGGTTTTCTCAAGTTAATAGAAATATGTTTCCATGTTTTTATTGAACATAACATCACAGTGTTGGCTGGAAATATTGTGTGAACCTTTGTTTGTTGTCTGACTTTCAGCTGACGACTCAATGTGTTGGATGGCATGAGCTTGAATAGCCGATAAGTACAGTATCGTCTTTTTGTCTGTGTGGCATCAGAATATTGCATTTTGGTGACAATGCCATACGATAAATTCTTTCAAGTAGCAATTCCAAGTGGTGTTCCGAATGCAACATTAATCATAACTTACCAATGCTATCATTGTTGATCAACATGTGTTTGGTTTTGTACAACTGTCCATCGTTGCGCTCAGGTTTAATTCTGAGCAGATGACACATTAGTGGGTACACGTCAACAAGCCCAAAGGGATCGACGATCAGGTTTTTCTGAAAATCGGGCCCCACAGCCCTGAAGAATGCTTTCATATCCATGGCTTCATTATCAAAGCCGTGATCTCCTTTGTTGAATTGCAAAGGTACAAACTAGAGGGACACAGAAATGCAAAGTTCAAT
Source organism: Syngnathoides biaculeatus (assembly GCF_019802595.1). Taxonomy (NCBI): domain Eukaryota; kingdom Metazoa; phylum Chordata; class Actinopteri; order Syngnathiformes; family Syngnathidae; genus Syngnathoides; species Syngnathoides biaculeatus. The sequence continues at coordinate 134,302 of NC_084661.1, forward strand.
TAGAATCATAATCATATGCATCTTTACTTGAGCCAGTAAGTCTTAGCCAAGATCAAATCCTTCGTCTGGGAACAACAATGGTCCTGGACGGTTTATCGTCTCCATTTTCTTTTTGCCATTACAAATTATTAATAGCAGCAGTACAAGCAATTTCTGGCTTGTGCCATCAGGCATCACCACCATGAGTCACTGGCATGATTTGTTTGGCACACTTGTAGTGGTGGATACCCTTCCCGACACAAACACACCCATTTGAAATGTAATCTGAAAAATAGAGGATTTTATTTTTGTTGGTTTATTTGGACTGTCTAGTTATCAAAATAACATTGTGGTTACATTAATGTTTTCATTCATACATGTTTCTTGTATACTGATACATTTTAGAGGCACTTGAAAAAAAACTCACTTTGGGCCCCTCTATGTAAATGTTGCAAATTAATTATAATTTTAGATATCCTAAATCTCCTGTCAGTCATAGATAGGCCCTTGTTGTCATGGAGCTTTGTGTCCACCTGACAATCATTCCCGCTGCAAATTATGACAGGATTGGCATCATGACTGGTAGTGGAAATGGATGAATTGAAAGAATGACAGTCAAGCAGTTATTAATGGATAGTGAGACTCAAACATTCCCACTAATGCAATTGTCTGTCAAACATAATTTTTCTTTAATATTTACAAATATACTGTATTATTTCTTGCTTTTTATTAAACTTAATAAGGAAACAGTAACTGATTCTGAAATCATGGAGGGAAAATAAATGATTCAGTATCTACTCCCACCCCCAATGAGAAGTATTAGTATTGTACTGTGTTCGTTATATGCTGTGTTGACTCAATTTGTTTTATAGTCATAAATCATTACTTTCTGGGATAAAAGTCCTTCAGGTCAGTGCAGTGCAGATGTGTGAAGAGTACAAGGCAGGAGCAGAAATATAACAAATAAAAGACAGCTAACTAGGACAGAACTAATCAAACGGCAGCCACTTGTGTGGGCATCACCTTGTACTTTATGGTTTGTGATACAAATTTGCGATGTATGATTGACTCAGAAGAGAGGATCCTCATATCCAACACATTCCGAGCTGGGAAGTGAAAATTCACAAATAACAGATTCTTATAAATTCAAATGCACGTACACAAAGCTGTTTCTTACCCCACTTATTACATATCCAGGGTCAGACATAAGGATGATGGGAAGAAGTCGTGGATGTGAGCTATAATACAGTCTAGCTGGCACGTCCTCCTTTTTATACACATGAAGGTGAGGGTGGCCTCCCTTCAGAGCCTGGTAGACCGCTTCCAATTTCCCTTCTTTGGGAAGCAACATTCCAGCAGGGCCATAATCCAAAAGTTGGAACTGGATATCCCTGAAGCTAAAACCTGGGATTTTAGACAAGACGATCCTCTGAATTTGTTTATCTGGTAGTATGTTAGCCATGCCATGGTCTGCGGTGATAATGATGTTGAGTCGGTCAGTGAGACCATGGTCGTACATCTTGTCCCGGATGTAGCCGACAGTACGATCCACTTGCTGCACCATCGCCCGTAGTTCTGGGGATTCTGGTCCAAACTTGTGTCCAACCAAATCTGGCTCCCCAAAATACAGGGAGACAAAATCCAGATCCTGTTCGTGGAACCACTCACCAATCACCTTGCCGATGTTCAGCCTCCATTCTGTCTCGTTTCCGTGGTTATAGATAGGAGGCTCCACCTGCCTCACATTTACTGTTTCTCCTTTGTAGGTTGCAGCTGTTCCGGGGAAATGGAGAGAGCCTGCTTTTAGTCCCTAAAAGAAAATGAAACTTAAGAACATGGCAAAATCAATCAATCAATCAATCAATCAATCAATCAATCAATCAATCAATCAATCAATCAATCAATCAATCAATCAATCAATCAATCAATCAATCAATCAATCAATCAATCAATCAATCAATCAATCAATCAAATAAATGGAGCAATAAGAGAAAATTAAGTTCAGCAAAAGTGCTGGAACATGTGACTCACAGATATTGCTTGCAGACTGGATTTTATAGTTAAATGTGTATGTAATAAGAAGAAAACCACTTGTTTACTTAACGACAGCCTGAACAGGTAGATCAAAGAGAACAACAACAACATCTGAAAACTAAAACGTTTTGAGAGGTGTCAAAAATGAGTTTAAACCAGCTGTTGGTGACATAAGCAACAACTTTGAAACTGCAGGAATGAAGATTAGTACTGTTTGGAGAAGGCTGAATGAAAAAAAAAGTACAGAAGCTGATCAGAAAGAACAATAGGAAGGCAGGCCAGGCTGGAATTTTCACCCAGTGGAAATAATGATAAAAACATGTCAATCTTCAGGATTTTAAACAAACAAAAAGACATCTGAACTAACCTGTCTCTGTGCTGTTATCCAGATAGGTAGGCTGCCATTGTCCCAGTAAGAATCAACAAACTGAGCTGCATGGTACTGCTTCTTCTCCTGAGTAGTCGTGTTGAACCAGATGTTGTGGATTACCCCATGATTCTCGACGTAATTGCCTGGGTCGAGGAAGGGAAAGACACACATGAAAGCATCACAATCAACTTAAATCCCTTGAGCCATCAATTCAACTGGACCACATTTTACAGTCAAGGTCACACCTGAAGAGAAAAACATGCACCAACGTGTTCAACTACCATTGCAAACTCGTACTTTGCGAGGAACCATCAAACAAAAGGACTTTAAATAATTCTGTTATTTTTATTGAAATTGGTCATATGCTGGAATAAACGTCATCTATTTAGATACTGAATTTCCCAGGGCATACTATAATGTCTAACAGATTACGATGACTAGTACCGAAAAACTCAGGTGGCAGAATAGATTATAGTGCAAGAGTTAACCAACAGAAAAAATGCCCTTAAATGCAAGATTTCATTTTGTCTTCTTCTTTCTATGACGACTGAAGTACAAGATTATGAGTTCATCTAAAGCAGGTGTGTCAAAAAATTTTTTTTCACAGGCTAGATTTTAATTACGGTTTTCGTCAAGAGGGCCGTTATGACTGTTAAACCATTAAACTTTTTAATTGCCTCATCATATTTAGAAATTAAATTTATGAACTACTTTTGGAATCAGTATTCAGTATTTTCAATCATCAGTTTTCTAATAGGTTTTTAAACTATTGTTCATGTTTGATAACAACAAATGCTTGTAATGTCTGAACATTATCATTTATGATACATGACAATTTAAAATTTCAGTTTCGATTTTTACAATAATCATGGAAGTTGACACACAAGATTCCCCATTCACAGGCCACATAAAATCATGATGTGGGCCAGATCTGGCCCCTGGGCCTTGAGTTTGACACCTGTGATCTAGAGTCACACTGTATATATAAAAATGTATGTACTTAAAAAGAAATACCTGTAAGGAGCGAGAAGTGAGCGGGGCTAGTGATAGTGAGAAAAGGTGGCGTGACATAAAGTGCCTTAACTCCATCTTCAGCCATTTTATCCAGGTTGGGAGTTTCAATATCCCGGTCGTAATCCCAGCGGAAGCCATCGAAGGAGACGAGGAGCAGTTTGTTCCTCCTGGGAGACCCACTGAATTCTGACTGCTGCCCAGAAACTGAATCCCAAGTTGGAGCAGGAGCGCAAGGTGGATAAAAAAAGCAGCAATAAACTAAGCAAAGCGGCAGTGATACTAAAAGCTTTGACATTTTTATGCCGGAAATACTCAGGTTGTGCAAATATTTGGTCTCTTGCTAATGTGCCACACAACAGGCACACCCCTCATAACTTGTATTTCTTTTGGGAGTATTTGTCAGCACAAAGACCAAAGATATTCATATCACTTTACTATGTAACTGACTGATAATTGGAGATAATGAATGACCTTTAACCTGCGTTTGTAACATTGGAGATCTCTCTATGTAATGATGCGCTGCACTAAATTGGTGTGGTTATGAACTTAAAATAAAAGTTGCAATTTAATTAGAATCTAACACTTGGTGATAAAAAATGAAGTCGCACAGCTACAAGTATTGCACATTAGCTACACTTTAGAGATCTGTGCAAGTAGCATTGGCGAGGGCGACACATTGGCAAGTTCAACAAAGTGTGCACCAGTACCTTTTACAAATATTTCAGTATCCTAAAGTGATGTGATGTTGATATATGATGCAATAATCGTATGGACATACTGTACATTGTTCATTTAATATGGCTTTGTGAGTGGATTTTAGTACAAATACTCTTTGGTCTTGTTACAATTTTTAAAATACAGCTAGAAAGTAGCTGGTTTCACCAGATGGATGAAAGTGGATGAAATTCACAGAGTCTTTGATTTGGAATAATTTTTTTCCAGCCTCAAAACAAAGTTATATTTACCTTAATTTTAATTGGTGTGTGGTTAAAAACAACACGGGACAAGACAGAAATAAGTGAAAACACCCTTTTATTATGAAGAAATAACAGTTTTGCCAACAAATCATTGAGCAGGGGGTGTAGTTTTCAAAACATTAAAAAAATTATTCACATGTCAAAATCCTTTAATGAATGAAAACAATGGACACGCGGGCAACACGAGATGTCATCGAGTGCAAGCGTCGGGGATTGCGGTGACATCACGGCCTTATAAAAATGGCACAATGGTCATTAAAATAAAGCAACAATGTTTCTCACGTGGATTTAAGAAAGGCTGGACTTTGTGATCTTAACAAAGGTGTAGGAGGACCGCTTTTGTGTGCTTGATAAGGTTTATTGAGACATTAGAAAATAAGAGGGATGCCACTCTCACGAAGAAGTTTAAGTTTGAGAGATACCAGTTATTTGGAACATTTCGACAAGTCAGCAAACACATCTGCTAAAAAAAAAAAAAAAAAAAAAAAAAAAAAAGCAAACGAAGTTCTGCTCCTGAAAATACATTTAACTGATTATATGAACTGTTTGAACTGGTTAGAACAGCACTTTGGTACTAAGGTATGTTGTAATAAATGCAATACAAAGGATGGACAACAATACAGTCAAGGATGATGCTGACATCTAGATGATGACTCAAAAACTTGTTTGCTTGTCATGTTCATCTTCGTCAGCAGTGCATTTTTCTTTGGTTCTGAAAGAATTGAAAACACAGTAAAGTGCGTGAATGTGGGGATGCTGTGTTGAAGTTGTTAATTGTTGAGTCATTTATCTATTGCATTATGTACTGAATACACATGAACAGAATTTGTCCCCCTATGTTAAATGATCACTAAAATAACAAAAGTAAGAAAAAAATGTTCTGGAAACGGACTAATTCCTAATTAAAAAGTCCTGGAGGTGGCACGGTGGGTCAGCTGGTAAAGTGTTGGCCTCACAGTTCTGAGGTCCCTGGTTAAATCCCGGACCCGCCTGTGTAGAGTTTGCATGATCTCCCCGTGCCTGAGTGGATTTCTCCGGGCACTCCGGTCTCCTCCCACATCCCAAAAACATGCAACATTAATTGGACACTCTAAATTGCCTCTAGGTGTGATTGTGACTGTTGCTGTTTGTCTCAATGTGGCCAACCAGTTCAGCGTGTACCCCGCCTCCTGCCCGTTGACAGCTGGGATCGGCTCCAGCACTCCCTGCAACCCTCGTGAGGATAAGTTGCAAAGAAAATGGATGGATGGATAAAAGTCCTGGATATAAATGGTGGCACATTTAACTTAACGCTATTGAACAACCTATTGAGTGAATCTCTGCAATCAAACAATTTCTGTAACTATATTATAGCATATTGTCTCATAAGTCAGCGAAAAAAGGTTGGCAGATTGAATCCTTGCTCCGACTGTCCCCTGTCAAAGGTTCTTTGGGCAAGTCACTAAACCCTTGATTGCTACCGGTGTACGATCATTGCTGTCCAAATGTGTGACTGAATGGCTGAATATGAGCCTCTGTAAAGCATTTTGGGCACCTTAATGGTGTAGATAACATACTCCAAATGAACTCCATTTACTACTAATGAGCAAAATGCTCCAACTGTCTCATGATGTCCAACATAGTATAGTTCTATACAGTATCTGGACTAGTCGAAGTAGTTTGTTGTTTTGTTCTTCGTCATTCTTGTTTTTTACTAGCTGTATTTTTGTCCTGTTGGAAGACCTGAAAATGCAACACAGCAACACATTTCAGTCCACTTGGGGCTCTCAGACAAATCTCCTACTTGGAGTTTACTATATATTAAGAATTCTCCTAAAATGGCAACTTCAAACACACCTTATTTCAGTTTCAACGACTTCCCGTCATGCAACGCAGGTGAATTTAGGCATTCCATTATGTCCCCAATCATGTACAAAATTCAACAAAATGCCTGATTTCAGATTATTACAGTGTATGTCACTCACCTCTTTTTTGCTGAGTTCCTTTTATGCAAGGTGTGGGAGATAGCGGCGGCAAACACCAGTGCCAGAAACCCAGCTACTGCTGATAAACCAATGACAGTTTGTGACCAAATGGTAGGTTTTTGACCTGCTGGCAGACAAAAACAACTTTAAGAAGGATTTCATAAATCATTTTGAAAGTTTCAGATTTGCACATCATTATTATAGCAAGTCATTATTAGTATTGTTATTATTGTTTTTGCACAATGCAGCGCCTTACGGTCCACCACGGGCGGGACCCTTTCCATTCTGAATTTGGATAGGCAGAACACAAGAGGTTGTGAGTGTCATATCACTCACGATTATTGTCTCCTGCAGTGTATTTCAGCATATGCTTGGTCATGTCTAGGTGCCCATCGTTGACCTCAGGTTCGATCCCCAGTAGATGACACATCAGTGGATACACATTGACTGTTTCAAAGGGTCCCATCACGATGTTTTGCTTGAAGTCAGGCCCCACTGCCCGAAAGAAAGGCTTCATGTCCAGCACTTCATTGTCAAAGCCATGCTCTCCTTTGTGAAACTGAACAGGAAACAGCTACATTTGGGGGTGGGTATAAACAATCAATAAATGCAAATGAGTAACACAGCAATAATAAGTGTAATACTCTCGTAATGATACATACTGCATGCCGCCAAAAACATTGAACATTCCCAATGTCATCATAATATTCCACCAGTATAATCAGGACTAAATATACATGGTGCTTTCTGTCTTAGAACATTATTTGCTTTTCAAGAGTCATTCTTTGTTCTGATATTGTGTATAGTAAACGTAAGAATTATAATTTTGAATACAAATTCAGATAACAACGGCACTCAAAAGAAAATGACTCTCACCCCATTAATAACATATCCGGGGTCAGCAAAGAGGATGATCGGAAGAAGTCGAGGGTGGTTACTGTAGTGCAGCCTTTCGGGCATTTCCTCCTTCTTATACACATGAAGACGAGGGTGGCCGCCCTTCAGAGCCTGGTAGACCTTCTCCAGCTTCCCTTCTTTAGGAAGCAGCATTCCAGCAGGGCCGTAATCCACCAGATGGAATTTCACATCCCTGAAACTGAAGCCTGGGATCTGCGACAGGATGATCTCCTGAACCTGTGCACCTCGAAAGACTGTCGTCATCCCGTGGTCAGCAGTGATGATGATGTTGAGTCGCTCCGTCAAGCCGTGGTGCTGGATCTTGTCCCGGATGTAGCCTACGGTTCGATCCACCTGCTGGACCATCTCCCGGCGCTCTGGGGAATCTGGGCCATATTTGTGTCCGGCCTTGTCTGGTTCCCCAAAGTACAATGATACAAAGTCCAGGTCCTGTTGGTGGAACCACTCTCCAATCACCTTGTCGATGTCACGTCTCCATTCTGTCTCGTTTGAATAGTCATAGAAACGAGGTTCCACCTGTTTCACCTTCACGGTTTCTCCTTTGTAGGTGGCAGCGGTGCCAGGAAAATGTAGCGAGCCTGCTTTTAGTCCCTAGTGGAGAATAAAAGAAAAAAGGTTAGGGTCACGAAAAATACTGGCACAGCAAAACATTTGCATTTTGCGACATAAAACTATACATCAATACATTTTATATGGGTTATTCAAGAAATAGAGGACATCCTCACCTCAAATGATCCCAACACAAAATAAAGAAATGTGAACTTTTTGTGTAAGTTAGTTATCTGTTGACTAAATTAAAATAAAAGATTACTAAAATCGTCCCCCTATTATGATGACCAAATTACACATCAGATATCAAAGATTCCTAGATATGACATTACGGCATTTGCAGATTCAATGAATGATCGAAGATTTGTCACTTTTGTGTAAGAAGTACAGAAGCAAGTATACGCAACCACTGTTGTCAAAAAAATAGCAATTAGCTTTATTCCTCAGGAATGTGTATGCACGTGTGCAACTAAGTTGGACTCATATGCGCGAAAAAAGAAAAGCCCCCACTCTCTCTGTCTTCAAGTTCAACATCCCATTCTAACATTTTGCCTAACTGAGTGGTGCTGCACCTGTCGCTGTGCTGTTATCCAGATGGGAAGGCTTCCGTTGTCCCAGTAGGAATCAACGAACTGTGTCATGTAGTACTGCTTCTTCTCTTGAGTGGTTGTGTTGAACCACATGTTGTGGATTACACCATGGTTCTCTATATAACGCCCTGTTGAGAAAAAGAAAGATGTCAGCTAAGATTTGACTTGCATACAAATGTATCTTTTGTCAATAGGGAGAAAAAAAGGTGTGAGTGTGTAGTGGTGTGCGCATACATTTTTAACATGTACAATAAGACCATAAGAAGTCAATATTGACTGCAACAAACATGCTGAGTGGACAGTATGTTGGATTTCCTGTACACTGTGCCGCTACTCTAGTGCTCCAAATCTTCCCCACTGCAGTACCAAAACATTGCAAAACATTTACAAACAACAATTTATTTATTTACGTACTTATACTGTACTATACAAAATGCCTTTTCATGTATTTTAATATGCACTACAAACTACAAAATTGACATTTTATTTGAGTGAAACAAATATACATCAACATTTAACATGTTGAATTGACAGCTTCCTGTTTTTACTGGGTACGCCATTTGATTATTATTATTATTATTGTTAATGCTATTGATTTTATTCTTTATTGTCAAATGGGCAGACATTTCTTGGCAAAGATGTTTGTTATCTTTTTTTTACTGATGTGTGTTGTAATACATTTCTACCAAGTGTGTTTGCAAGAACTGATTTACATTTATACTGAAAGTCAATGTTACGGCAATGCTGTATATGGTATTGACACTATTGTTGTCTTAAAATCTTGTCACTATATGCTATTGGTTCTTAAAAATCGAAAATGTTTTCGGATACTCTGCCCTGTACTGTATAAGTATGTGCATACTTACTCATACACATTTTCATACTCATACTCATACTCATATTCATACTCATACTCATACTCATACTTATTAAAATGCATCCTGTTAGATTTTTAAACTGAAATTTACTTTACAGTATTAAACAATTTTTTTTATTGCTATTAAAGGGGAGTGTATAGATTCTTGGTTCACCACGTTTGTGAGGAATTTCTGCAATGTTTTATTTTGTATTTTGACAGCCGTGTGTTGAAAATCAATGCAGTAATGCATATGAAAATATGTTTCATACATACCTGTAAGCAGGGTGAAGTGTGTGGGGCTGGTGATGGTGAGGAAGGGTGGTGTGACGTACTCTGCTTTCACGCCATCTTTAGCCATTTTATCCAGATTCGGGGTGTCTACATCTCGGTCATAATCCCATCGGAACCCATCGAAAGAGATGAGTAGCAGCTTATTCCGGGCTGATCCACCGATGACAGACTGTAGCCCAGAAAGAAAACCTCTTAACGGGGCTGTATCACAAGGAAAACTGACAATCAGTCCAAAGACAAGCATGCAGAGCAAACGCATGATGATTTTTGGCTGGTGCATTCTATGACGAAACCTGAAAAGTGCAAGTCTCAGAGTGGCGGATCACTGATCTATCCCCTGCTTTTTATTGTAGAAATCAAATACAGTATATGGCACCTTTAACATGATTAGTGCATATAATTCAACCCCAACAAAAAACTGGCAAAAGAAGAGGCAGATAACATCAGACTAATCTGCATTTACAACCCCTCGAAGATGCACCATCTTATCTGATCAACTCATAAAGAGGGTTATTCCTATATAACCCTGAGTTTTGAAGGATCAGTATTTCAGTATATGGCAGAGAAGTAAAGTAATGATTCCAGGGTTATCGCTGGCACAATCAGATTCTCACTTGGCCGAAAGCAACATCTTCAATGTGAACAATAGAACAACATGGACTACGCTGTTGTTATTATACAGACTGTTCTTCAAGTTTTGTATTGTTGAGCAATCAAGTCTTTTATGTACTGCAAATATGCTAACTGTGACACAATATTGGTTCAACATTTGTATTTATTACCTCTCACATTTGTTTGATATATTTGTGAACGACTTAACTGTAAGCATCGTGACACAGTAATACAATAGTAAGTCATCCATCTGGCCTGGCATAAAATTTTGATATAACTGTAAAATGTGAGGACACTTATGAGTTGTTATTTTTAAATTTAGGAAATCTGAAGTATATAATAATGATAATCATAGTAGTAGTAATGATAATAAGGATAATAATAATGGAAAGAAAAATATAATGTTTATTTTAACAAGGTAAAGCACTTGAAGGGTATATCGTAGACAGTCGACTGATGAGGTTCGTGAATATATCTAATGTTGCCAGCTTTTTTTCACTTGCTACGCTTTATTTAGGAAGGGGACGTGTCAACGCTTAATGCTCCAGTACTGCAGAGATCATTGTGTCCTCTTCTGAACGTAGAGACATTTCATTGTCCCATGTTTAGAAGAAATGGGAGGAGCCGCTTCGACTGGGTAGGATGGGAATCAGCTGGTAATGCCCACACCAGCGTGGATATCCTTCTTCTAAAAATGCCCTTATGTACTCCAGTCCAAGAAATTACTAACAATGGGTCTAACATGCTTCCTGCACCTTGGTGGATTTATGACAGTCAAGAAAATCGAGCCCTCGTTTGGTATCTTGGTGAAATCAGTCTAGATAATCTCAAATAAGTATCTTGGCTTCCATACAAAGCCATAGACAGCCTGAGGTTTGAGACGAGAAGGACTTTGTCTTCCACATTGCTCAGTCCGCTGGCTCAGGATTTTTTATTCAACTTGTGACAGTAGAGCTCACTGATCAGAGAAAAAGCAAGCACCCATAAATACAGTAAAAGCATTTCACACTATCATTTACACAACACTGAGAGCTTCACCAAAGATTCAAGTGCATTTTATCAGAAGCTAACGTATCTTGCTAAAGCTAATCTGCGCATCCAACAATATTTAATGGTTCTCTATTAATTTTACACCTTTGACATAGGACGCGTGGGGATGGAGGTGGGGGGAACAGATTGAGATGGTTGCTTAATTTTCCACTTGATGGATGGATTATCACCTCAGAAATGCAATTATTAACTTTTCAACTAACTAAACTGACTATTAAAAAGTAAAATTTCCATCATATTGCCCAATGCACAACAAAATTTTTTGGAAAAAGCAAAATCACAAAAGATAAGTACCTGAAAAATATGTGATTTTCATGAATATAATCAAAATAATGTACGCTAATCCCTGAAGTCATAAAAGAATGATGGCAAAGCAATGTGCTTTCAATGTGAACTGTAGATTTCTTATCACAGTGTTGTAATACACATCTGCAGAATGTTGTGCACACACCAACTAAAAAACTGCAAAGCAGTTTAAAAAAATCCCCATAGTCAAATCAAATTTACCCCTTTTTTTTTAAATACATTTTAGACTGATTTGGCTGCCATTTTCCCCCCACAACGAGACTGACTCAAGTGTGTGACCACACAACAGACTCCGTTATCCAAATTCCCATTAAAAACACTAGATGATGATGATGATGAACCTTAAACTAGATCAATAAACAGCACAATCAAAAGGCAAACCAAAAACGAAAGAATGAAGGCAAATTAGAATGACAGTACCATAAATAACCAGCAGGTGACACTATCACTCCGTTGAAGCTATCGCAAGGGACGCTCACAGGTTGAATTTAAACCTCAGATTTGGGCTCAGTGTTATGGATTTATTTTCGAGTTGAGAGAAAACATCATTATTAGTTGAAACCTGAGTGTCAATTTAGAGTAATATCCTTAAAAAACACGAACAAGCAATGTAAAAATTCAGAAACAACAGCAGGACTTGGAAGGGCTTTTCAGTTTACAGTATAAATTGTTCCTAAAGATTAAATACTAGTTTATCCAACATAACTTTGAGTTTATCTTGACAATAACACAGAACTGAACTGTGCTTTAGCAGCCCCCCCCACCATGCACCACTACAGGAAGCCAAGTGACATGTGCATGTCAAAATATTAAAAACAGTCATAACGATGCATCTTTTGAAAGGTATACAGTAAACAACTAATGTTTGTAAGATTCCTTTGTAGTTGGTTACAATTACAAGTTACCCTGTTAAAATGTAATAGCATTGTAACTATTTCAATTACTTTCCCAAAATAATCTCCATCCAGCCATCTGCTTTCTGAGCCGTTTATCCTCATAATATATTGGATTACATTTTGTTGACCTTTCATAGCTGTTTTTCCAAATACAACTAAAATTGTAATCATGGACATATCGAAAATCAACAGTAATTTAATATCTCCCAGTAATGTGATTGATTACAATTACATACATTTTGTAACTAAATTACATAAAATAATTCCTTTCAGCATGGTGGTGGATTAGCTGGTAAAGTGTTGGCCTCACACTTCTGAGGTCCCGGGTTCAATCCCGCACCCACCAGAGTGGAGTTCGCATGTTCTCCCCGTGCCTGTGTGGGTTTTCTCCGGGCACTCCGGTTTCCTCCCAAATCCCCAAAACATCCAACATTTAATTGGACACTCTAAAATACCCCGTATGATTGTGAGTGTGGCAGTTTGTCTCTATGTGCCCTACGATTGGCTGGCAACCAGTTCAGGGTCTACCCTGCCTCCTGCCCGTTGACAGCTGGCATAGGCTCCAGCACTCTCCGCGACCCTCATGAGGATAAGCGGCAAAGAAAATGGATATATGGATGGATAGATAATTCCAGTCACGTAATTAGTTACTCACCAATACTGTAAGTAATAAAGGTGATTAAAGTTATGTATGTATATGTTATGTGATGTAAAGTAATGTATTTGGAACAATGTGTGTTTGACATGCATTCCCAAAATCCACACATTGTTATTTGAGTGAGACGGAAAACCAGAGAACTAATGAAGTGAGATGTGCTGAGCATCTGTCATCCTTGATGGCCTTCAGCCCAGGAATGGTTGAGATTTTTTTTTTTTTTTTTTTATTTAAAGCAAACCGAAACATATGCTACTGGTACTTCTCCCACTTTGTAATCCACGAGCAGTTTCATTACTAGCAATTAAGAAGCACCTTGTTAGATGAGGAGAAACGGGGAGAGCGAGAGGGAGGCGATGAGGAAGAAAAGGACAGGAAAAGAACATGAGGAAAAAGTAATGCCAGCTGCTGTTGGCTCCGCAGTCACGCTGCCGCTTCAAAAGAGTCTTCAAATGATAATTATTTATATTTGCGCCACACAGAGTTGCGTACACACGCCCTTAAACATGCGATTGAGTTTGTTAAGCGAGGAGAGCTACGTGTGTGTGTGCTTGTGATCACAGCACTGTCACCCTCGTCTGTGCGGCCGTGACAGTGATGTATTGGTAATTTAAAAAGTTGTTCTTTTCCACAGACTGGTCTGCAGGCGGGTCAGCCAACCGCAGCACATTTCCCCTACAGCACTGAGAAAACTCATCTACATCTACCCCCAGAACGCTTGTGCGGGCATGCACGCATGTGCACACACGTACGCACACATTCCCAGTGCTGTACATGCAATTATTACGGTCAACATTCTTCCTTAAATATACATATTTCAGTCTTCCCTTTCACTGTATTGATTTAATATTGATTAACAAATATGGACCCAAATTAAATTCTTCAAATTGCTTGTACATGATATTTTGCATATTTGCAAGATTATCATTAGTCATGATCTTTAAAACACATTTTATACAAGGCCACTCAGGATCAGTGTAATTCCTGACACTGCCTTTAATGCATGTACAGTATTTTGGCTGTTTAGAATTTTGCCTTGAAATTCAAGTTATTTATTTACATATACTAAACACTTCCTTAAATCATTCATTTTCTCTCACAAGAAAATCTGATGGTCTAATGATGAAGGACATGCCAGCGTAAAGCACTGTAATCAATTGCTGGAATCATCAAATTGTTATGCATCATATTTTTTCATTTCGTGTAAAGAAATGAGTCAGGACAACACCCTATGGTCTACTGTTAGAAATGAGTCTTTCTTCCATAGATTCTGGAACGAGAAGGCTAATTACCTGAAATATAAAGACAGAGTGTGGTCAAGATCATCAACTGATGAGCTGTTGCTCATTAGCGGGAATAAAAACTGCATATTTACTACTTGATATAAAATGAGCTGTCACATGGCCTCAAACCAAACACAAAAAGCTAGAACTGAAAACACCAATGTCCATTAGTGGAGATAGGGGGATATGGAAACTCAACCATTATCTTTAATATATCAGGAAAATAATGAGTGGTGGTTGGGTACACTGGGGATGCTGCATGGAAGGACATGCAACACAAAAGAAGACATGCAGCTCATTAAGAGGTCTCTTCTGACACATTCGGCATCTTTGCAAACATTGAATTGCATTAGAGACACTTTAGTCCTAAAATATCCTGACAGGTCCTCCATTTAATTGTTAATTAAAAAATAAAAACATAATGTGTTTTTCTAATGTTAGGAAAATGCATGTATTTACATAGAGTAAATCAACTTTTAATGGCATATAGTGACAAGATTTTAATTATTGCCAAAGTAATTTTCTATTATTAGTGTATGCTGGTTTGAATACGCAATTGTGCATGTTTGGGTAATTGGAGATTTTTCATACACCAACCCTAACTTGTTTGAATGCCCCTTGGAGATGGATGCCCAGGGCCAATGGCGCCCAGCCAAAACAGATTAATAAGTGTCCATATATGGTCTCATTTCGTGTCTATTGCCCATAATGGATGACACACACAAATGCACACACATTGGGCAGGAGAGGTGTGCGACATGCTGATATCCGACTTGACATTGGTGAGCCTATGTGTATCAAACAATGTGGACGAGGTCCTGAGAGCGCAAGTGCAACTCTTCCATGACTGGCAAAGTCTGAAAGAACAGTACAATAAAATCCTCCTGGCGATGGCGCTTGAACGAATAATAGGCTGCTTGACATGGATTGATTACAATCTATTGGCAAGCTTGATCAGAAGGGCTTTACAACCTCTCTCTGAATGCAGTTACCCAGAAGGCTGTGGGAAAATCCAAGGCTGGTAAGAACTAGAAGGCTTTGTTTTGTCAGTGTGTTCACGTCCAGACAACAGAGTCCCACACATACACTGAGGAGCGTGTTGGCAATTGTCTTACATACTTATTCTCAGAGCCAATATGCTATATTTCTCTAATGATAAAAAAGTGGACTGCCAAGTTATTCTAACTTTCAATTTTTTTTTTTAGAGAAAAAAAGTGAATTTATTGATTCCAGGGTGGCATCTGTCACTGTTGTAAAATCGATATCAACTTTACAGGAAATTTTAAGATTTTTTTCAAAACGTGATTGACAGATGTAAAATGAAAAAAAAAAAACGTTAACCACTAAAGTGTAGAACTAAATGAAACTGAAATAAAATAGTCAAATTGCATTTTTGTGGGAAGTTGTGAAAGTGAACGAAAAAAGTGATACTGTCACCTGATTACAGTTATTTTTTTTTTTATCTAACCTGAATTGGAAGAAATTACATTTTAATAACATGTCTGTGACATGATTTTGTTGAAATACCACACAGATCAAGAACTATAGCTGACACTCATTTCTGTTTGCCTAGCAGAAATAATGATGGTTCTGTCTCACACAAGTGACCCACCCCATTTACTCCTGGGCCAATGGCGATGCGGATTTTGTTACCATAACAACCAGGGGCAGAGCTAGGGATGTCTGCGGCATTGTGAAACAAAACAAAAAAGACTGAACTGTGAAGCACATGTGAGCTCCCACAAAGCATGGATTTTGTTTTCCTTTGTAAAGTCGTCACTTCCTCACTGAGCTGTGGTTTGTGTGCAGAACCTTCAACATTGGCAAAAACTAACCCCCCCCCACACACGCACACATTTACACACATTGACCAATTTCACCCACCAAGCAGGACTTAATTTACTACCAAATCATAAATCAACTCTACCATGCAAAATGGGGTCTTCAGGCAAACTAGGGTAGCCATCATCAAAATTATTTGCATAATTAAGAAATAAAACATTGCTGTATTGTTTTTGATATTTATTTCTGTTAACACAATCAACAATAAAATTATTAATAAAGGATTTGAAAAGCTAATGAATGAAGAAAAAATGTTCCGCCACAGATAGGACCCTTTTTTACTGGCCCCACCCAGATGTACTCTACCATTGCTGTATCTATGACTAACAGATGAGAGATGGAATTATTTTCAAGGTGGCTGAAGGAGAAATGAAACCTGAGACTTGAAGCTTAACCTCATTCCTCATTTTCATACAAGGAAAAGAAATAAAGTGTTCGATTTTATGTCTGTTTCTCTCGCTGTGGGAATATTAAAACCACCGGTGAGGTTTTACAGATTGTATTCTCTTCACTCTTTTTGATCCATTCTTTCTTACAGATCCTTTGCTAAACAGATTCTCCTTGACATGTTTAAAGCACTAATACATTTTCTTTTAGGCTTGCAAAGTATACTTTATAATTGAACCCATTGTAGGTTGAAGCCAATGGATATAGAACTGTCAAATACATACTTTTGGTTCAGTAGATGGTACATACCAATGAGGATACAGATTAGGATCACGGGAGAGATCGAGACTATACTACCCAATTTTGGATGAGAATCAGTATTTTTTTAAATGCAACATACTGCGCTGAAAGAATATTGGGTCTCCCGTCACATACTTAAATTTTTGCATTGTTTCCTATCTTTGATGCATTCAAAGTTACCTGACCCTGCATGAAAAATTACCCCCCTTGTCAAATTGAATTAATTGAGTGTAATCACAATTTTTGCTTAACACTCAAGCCTGATTACATCCGGAGCTGCTTCAATCAAGAAATGACTGAACCAGAATCTGTCCTGACAAAATCAAGTTTTAAAAAGGTGCAACAAAATTACACGATCCAAAGAAATTCCCAAAGAGTTGAGAAAAAGAAGTGACTGACATCAATCAGTCATTTCTAAAGCTTTAGGATTCCAACAAACCATAGGGAGTGTCATTTTCCTCACATGGAGGAAACAGGAAAACCATCCCAGGAGTAGCGGCCTACAAAGATTACCCCAAGAGAACAGCGATGACTCATCCAGCAGAGCACAAAGGAACTCAGTACCTCTAAAGAACTGCAGGTTTCTCTTGCCTCAGTTTAGGTCAGTGCTCATGCACAACAAGAAGGAAAAAAACTGCAAAAAAAATGGCTTCTTTGGGGGCATTCCAAGGTGAAAACCACTATTGACCAGAACATAAAGGGTCTTCTACATTTGCACCCCCCCCCCTCCCCTACCACCACCAACACCAAAAACAAACCAAAACATCTCAATGATACTTCTGGAGAATATTAATTGGACTGATGAGATGAAATTTGAGATTTTTGGAAGGTATTTGTCTTGTTACATTCTGGCATACATGTAGCAAAGGAGTTCAGAAAAAGAATATCACACCAAGCGTCAAATATGATCGTGGTGGTGTGATGGTCTTGGCTGCTAAACCTGGACAGCTTGCTGGGACTGATGCGAATAGGAATTCTGCTCTTTAACAGAAAATCCTGGAGTAACAAAACACACAAAGTGATTAGTTTTTTAATCATTTCACTGTGGAGTATAATGACTCACACCAACATACTTAGACATACACACATAATCTTCAGCCAGCATCTTCACAAGGTCCTTTACTTTTGTTCTTGGGTTAACCAAATCTAACTAAATCACATTCTTCTCTGTGACACACAGTCCCTCCTTACTGAGCAGCATGATGTTTGGCCATACCCATACGTTTTCATACTTTTTCACACTCAGGCATCTGGAAATTGCACCCAAGGATGAAAAGACTTGTCCAGGTCCAGAATTCTCTTCCTTATACAGTATTTTGGCTGTTTACTTTTCACTTTCCCATTATAATACATAAACAAGGAATGTTTCAGGTGTGGCGTCATGGTGGATCAGCTGGTAAAGCATTGGCCTCACAGTTCTGAGGACCCAGGTTTGATCCCGGCCCCGCCTATGTGGAGTTTGCATGTTCTCCCCGTGCCTGTGTGGGTTTTCTCTGGACACTCTGGTTTCCTCCCACATCCCAAAAAACATGCAACATTAATTGTACACTCTAAATTGCCCCTAGGTGTGATTGTGTGTGCGGCTGTTTGTCTCGATGTGCCCTGCGATTGGCTGACGACCAGTTCAGGGTGCACCCCGCCTACTGCCCGTTGACAGCTGGGATAGGCTGCAGCACTCCCCACGACCCTCATGAGGATATGCGGCAAAGAAATGGATGGATGGATGTTTCAGGTGTGCCTAGTTTAAATAAATCCGCAGGTGTCTCGAATAAACTCGAATGTTGTCACTAAACCAGACACTTCTTAAGACTTCACCTTGGAACTGTTTAAAGGCTTATTGTTTTATTATTATCATTATTATGATATTATTATCATTATTTGGGCATTTAGTAAATAGAAATAATGTTGGTAATCACAATTGACCTAAAAAAAGAAAAGTTCAGTCAAATTTGATGAGAGACAAGGAGGAAAAAAAGCATATATGTGTTTTTATATCATGTATGTAAACATCTGCTTTCAACGGTATACTGTAACCTACAACAGGGACCAAGAACTAAGAACTATCAGACAAAATAAAAAATATAAAATGGCAGCAAAAAAATATCATGAGGTCAATAGGTGAGCCTGAAAGAGGAATAAAATAATCTCCAAGAGACACTTGTACCATATGCCCCTCTGCATGCAGTTTGCATTTTTTTGCAGTGTGGAGTTGTTAGTAAAACAGATGTCGCTTTTTCATTCAAGTAAAATCTAATTTATACTCTTTCATTTAAGAGTATATGCACGCCACCACTCTGTTTGCTAGGGCAAAAAAAAATGTGTATGAAGTCGAGCTGCAATGGTGAACTCAGTACCGACCCAGAGTGCCCTATAAGACATAATCAGGTCCACCTCTTCCTGCCAGCTGATAGGGTGCTGACATGTATAATTCTCTGTGCCTCTGATCTCTCCCCCACGACATGACCGAAGGAAAAAATATGAGTGCTCTACCTCAGCACATATTTTCGCATATGATTGACAGACAGTACCACTTGTCTGTGATACACCGTCACCCGACCCGCTGCAATTTATCATGGAAGGCTCGGATTGAAAATTTTGACCTAAATGTTAATTGATTCGGATACAAGTTGATGGAAATTGTGTCAGGCATTTTTATTTTGGACCTCATGCTTTATGGTAAAGAAGGACATCCTTGGAAACAGATGATAATTTATTCTGACCATAAAGTTTGTATTTTAGATCAACAATTTGATGTTTCAGCAGTTATGATTTACTGAAACATCCATCCATTTTCTTTGCAGCTTATCTTCACAAGTGCTGGAGCCTATCCCAGCTCTCAATGGGCAGTGGGCAGGGTACACCCTGAACTGGTTACCAGGCAATCACAGGGCACATAGAGACAAACTGCCGTACTCACAATCACGCCTAGGGGCAATTTAGAGTGTCCAATTAATCTTGATTGTTTTTGGGATCTGGGAGAAAACCCACGCAGGCACGGGGAGAACATGCAAACTCTACACAGGGAGGGCTGGGGTTGAACCGAGGTCCTCAGAACTGTGAGGCCAACACTTTACAGCTGATCCACCACAGCATACATTTCAGAAAATATTTCTATATTTTTTTAATTCCAAGGATAATCATGAGACCAAAAAACAAGGAACTAAATTACAAGGCTCCTCACCTGCTCCCACTTCCTGTTGGACCACTAAATGTCTTGCTCCTGTTCATAGTTCAAATGTAGGTGGAATACTGTTGACAATGTCACCTAGCCTAGGAGTCTGCATTATCTACAGCAGTTTAGACTTTCCCCGTCCTCCCTGTCTGTCCTCATCTCAATTTCAACTCCTGGCACCTTGGAATCTGTGGACTCTATAAATGGAAGTTCCTCAAGCGCGGTGACCATGAGCTCCTCCATCACACCTATGAATGGCACCGTAACTTTGTTATTCTGTCCGTAGCGCATTATGTTTCTTAGACATCTGGTGAGGACAAACCACCTGCGGAGGTATCGACTCATTTCCCTTTCTAGGTGCTCAAGTGTGGACTTAGAAATTTAGAACTTTATGATGACATAATTCTTCTTGATGACAGCTCACAAGATGTGTGAAATGGTCTCGGACCACGGTTCCAGCAGCAAGCAACGCTTCACAGAAATCTATTTTTAATCCATTTTTTTCAACACCACATTTGCTTTCTTTGGGTCATAGTGATTTCCATTCCGGCCCTCCCCCCTTTTCTTGTCTTCCCATTCCATTAATCAGCATTAGCAAACAGTGCAATTAGTTCTGAATGAAAGGAGATTAATTTTTCTGTCTAATTTCTGCATCGGATCCCATTGAGACTATACATTTCACGCTGCGAACCGCAAGCATGGGTAGAATCTCAATCTACCATTGTGAAAAGGGTCATATTTGAGCACAGACCTAATTTTCTTACTCAGTGCTTCAGCCTCCAGTGGTAAAAATGGGGTGCGTTGTAGTGGTATTCTGATGAAAGGTGGGACACAAACTATTTATGGTGGCTCACGTAATTTTGAGATGCTGTAACAAAGTGATCTGGTTAAATTTGTGCAGAAAATGTGATGTGAAGACACCCAAGTTATGACTTTACCAAACTTGTAAGCACCGGGAACTGTCAAAAGCTTATAGTGTATACAATTTTGGGGAAAAAGCACATGAAATATGGCTGGTAAAGCTTTGGTTACTGTGACAGCAATTGAATGAGGCAAGCGGGATATACCCGCAGAAGCTGAGCCCTTATTGTGTAAATAGTAGGCACCTGTAAAGAAAATGAAAGGATTTTCAGCACAGAGGCAGCACTTTGTTGCATGTGGTTGTCAGTTCATGTGCAGATCTGTGCATGTGGGGCATGCATCTCAAAACATACACACGCGCACACACGCACTCACTCACTCACTCACTCACTCACTCACTCACTCACTCACTCACTCACTCACTCACTCACTCACTCACTCACTCACTCACTCACTCACTCACTCACTCACTCACTCACTCACTCACTCTCACTCACTCACTCACACACACACACACACCACACACACACACACACATAAACACACACACACACACACACACACACACACCACACACACACACACACACATAAACACACACACACACACACACACACACACTCATAAAAAGACCCCTCTGCATGGACAAGTTCACTGGACAGTCAGGTGCCGTCAATCTGTGCATCCAACAAAAGTTAATGCAACTCTGGGATTTTATGTGATTTCAGTTTCAAGTTTGTGAGTTTGAATCCCGGCTCTGACTCTACTGTGTGGAGTTTGCATGTTGTCCCTGTTTTTAGGAGGAGAGGAATGAAGATTAGCCAAAGTAAAACAGAATATATGTGCATGAATGAGAGGGGCGGAGGAGGAAGAGTGAAGCTCTAGGGAGAAGAGATAGCGAAGGTGGACGACTTCAAATACGTGGGGTCAACAATACAGAGCAATGGAGAGTGTGGTAAGGAAGTGAAGAAACGGGTCCAAGCGGGGTGGAACAGTTGGCGCAAGGTGTCTGGTGTTCTATGTGACAGAAGAGTATCCGCCAGGATGAAGGGCAAAATTTATAAAACAGTGGTGAGGCCGGTCATGATGTACGGATTAGAGACGGTGGCCCTGAAGAAACAACAGGAAGCAGAACTTGAGGTAGCAGAAATGAAGATGCTGAGGTTCTCGCTTGGTGTGAACAGCTTGGATAGGATTAGAAATGAGCTCATTCGAGGGACAGCCAAAATTGGATGTTTTGGAGACAAGGTGAGAGAGAGCAGACTTTGATGGTTTGGTCATGTTCAGAGGCGAGAGAGTGAGTATGTTGGTAGAAGGGTGTTGAGGATGGAGCTGCCAGGCAAAAGAGCGAGAGGAAGACCAAAGAAAAAGTTGATGGATGTTGCGAGGGAGGACATGAGTACAGTGGGTGTAGAGAGGAGGATGCACGAGATAGGCTTAAATGGAAAAAGAGGACACGCTGTGGCGACCCCTAATGAGACAAGCTGAAAGAAAAGGAATTCTGTTTTACTCCTATGTTCTAAAAATATGCATGTAAGTTTATACGAAGAATCTGAATTTTCCTTGGATCTTAATTTTTGTCTATGTGTGCTCTCCAATCAGCTGGTCCCAAGCGCATGATGTAATCTGCCTCTAATTTGAGGTCAGCTGGGACATGCTCCAGCAATGAATGGATGGATGAAGTTCTTTGAAAAAGGGAATTCATTATCATAGTCAAGTGTTTTACTGCTCCATGTGACTCGTGGTTTGACTATACGGCACAGTCATGAGTTGGATTTTCAGACAGTGTACTTGTGATCCTCGGTTATTAATTATAAAATATTTTTAGAATTCTGACACTACTACAGATTAGGCATGATGGGTGTATGTAAATATTCACCTTTACGTCTCGGCGATCGGCAGCAGATGTTCTGCAGCTCCACTTATTAAGTCACGCAGAATTGTTGTTGTTTGTTGGGGGGAGGGACAAACTATCATGAGCAAAGTTTTCATTCAATTATCGAGAATCTTTATTTCCAATGCTCCATTGGAGGACAAGATATAAAGATGCAGACACAACTTTTATCCTGCATGTCAACCAGGAACTACAGCAGTAACAGATCCTTGTATTTACAAGTATCTTGAACCCACCGTTAGTCACACACTCAGTGAATCATATTAGCCAGGATTCTTTTTTTCAGGGCATTACATGGCCCAGAGCAGGGCATAAGGGACATATTTAATGGTGACACAGCTCATTAGATAACAGGGGTCAGACACCTTACCACCTCATCTTCGTAATGGACACTCGAGCGTTTACAGGGGAGGTGAGGGATCAGGGCTCTTGTTAAATTATGAAGGTAGTGTGTAGCTGAAATACGATTCACCTTGAACGGTTGTTGGCATTTTGGGAAGGAAAGAGAGATTAGCACAGAGCACTTCAAGCATCTGCTGCCATAGATCTCTCACCTTGTCCCACTCTCGCTGTTCCCCTGATTGATGGCAGAGGCTGGAAGTGTTCAAAGAAAAAAGTCAGCTTGTCCATAGCTTAGATAAAAACACAACCACAGGATGTTGATTCAGTTAGTATTGTTTAGCAAACCGACCGGCCCATAACATGTTGAATATTGGTCCGTTAATAACCATATTAGGACTGTTATTTGTTTGTACAAAGATTGATGATGAAAAATTGTTCATTCATTCATTCATTTTCCATACCAGTTATCCTCACAAGGGTCACAGGCGTGCTGGAGCCTATCCCAGCTATCTTTGGGCGAGAAGTGGGGTACACTCTGAAGTGGTCGCCATTGAATCACACATATCAACAACAACAACAACAAAAACCCATCCACAATTAAATTCAAATTAAATTTAGTTATCAATGAACCTACTGTACATGTTTTGGGGATGTGAGAGGAAATAGGAGTACCTGGATAAAATCCTAGAAGGCACAGGAAGAACACGTAAACTCCGAACTGTGAAGCGCATGTGCTAACCAGTCATCACAGTGCTGAAAATATTTATGACAAGGAAATTATTTTCCACCAGATGGTATCAGGTCAGCATGGTGCCAGTCCGCAAGACTATTTTGTTTTCCTGCTACTGATATTGGTACCTTTTTTCCTGGGTTGCAGGGGGTGAGGGTTTATCTACAGACTGTAATGGTGACAGGAAGAACTCTGCCATCCTGTTGAGATAAACAGCCAAATAGAAGTAGTGACCAGACCACCTGGGATAAATTCAATCTTACTTTCTTTTTCCTCTGACCTGGAATAGAGCCCTAGTGGGAGGAAGAGAGTTGCGACACAACTGCAGGGTTGCTCCCAACCGTGCTTTTAATTCTCCTCCCAGAAGACGGAAAGTGTTGGAGCAGGATGGAAGGGTCCAGACCAGAACTGTCTACCTAATTTGAAATGCTCGAGGCTAGTTCACTAATACTAAGTACTACAAATCTATCAAATTATTGAATAGGTGGGTGGCCAGGCATTTTTGTAATTGCAATAGCCTCATTTACATGAGGAGTATTTTTTAAAATATTAATCTGAAAACCAGAACAAATATTTAAATGTGGTTGGCGTTTTAATATCTTACACCTTGGTCACATTTTAAAGTGCCACTGTCATGAGATGCATGATTTTTCGTATGTTATTTATGAAAAAATGCCAGCCGACATGGACCCATGCATTTTTTCACCACAAAACATGATTTGGACGTATACAGCTTTTTGTAACTCCCGCCATGAAAATCCTCTCGAGGGATTTGTTTTCGAGAAGAAGCAGGAAGTGACGTGCATGGCAGGAACGCCCTTAAGTGGACTCGTTTGTTTCTATTAGTTTTACCACCGGGAAGGTAGCTTGTTGTTCCTTCGTGTTAGCCAAAATGCCGGCTCGTTGTATTGCTGGACATTGCTTGAACACTTGGGAGGATGGATTTACCCTTTATAAGTTTGCAAGAGACCCAGTTCTTCGTGAAAAATGGATTGCACGGGTGCAACAGACGAGAGTTTTGTGGGTTCAAATGACAGGTTGGTGTGTATACAGCTACTAAAAAAAAATACAATAGTTGGGGGGGGCGTAATCCATAAAACAGGGTTACTAAATTTGTCTATGTGCGCATCGGAAGGCTTCCGTGCATCAGTCGCTGAAGGACGTCCTCTGCAGGCCTTGTGGATCGCTACCGGCTTTGTTGACAAGGCTGAGCCTGCCGCTGGCCTTGTCGGCTGGGGTGGCTCGTCAACGCGGTGGCTCATGTCGGCATGAAGTGGGCGTTTATCACCGCTGCGCAGAGGTTGATAGGGCGGGGAGGTGGTTTGGCCGTGATCTGCATCTAAATATGGCATGAAACAATAGGGTAATATTGCCCCGGACACTTAACTCGGTTGTGAGATGTTTTCTTCGAAAAGAGCTTCCGTGTTTGAAGGGGTGTGTCCTACAGTTGGGGCCACAACGTGTTTTCAATGGCAAATGATCCATTGAAAAAATATCCATCCATCTTCTTAGCCGCTTATCCTCACAATTGTCGCCGGAGTGCTGGAGCCTATCCCAGCTGTCATCGGGCAGGGGCAGGGTACATCCTGAACTGGTTGCCAGCCAATCGCAGGGCCCATTGAAACAATCAGCCGCACTCACAATCACATCTAGGGGAAATTTAGAGTGTCCAATTAATGCTATGTGTTTTTGGGATGTGAGGAGAAACCAGAGTGCCTGGAGAAAACCCACACGGAGAACATGCACACAGGGAGGGCTGGGATTGAACCCGGATCCTCGGAACTGTGAAGCCAACACATTCCAACTGCGCCCCGTGATGCCTTTAAAAAATATATAAGGAATAAAATAACTTATTTTGTGTTCCCCTGACTGCTTACACCAAAAAGATTTGAATTACAGGCATAAAGTTTAACTTTTAGAACACTTTGTCCTCTATTATTTGTTTAACTTTAGAGCGGAAGAAAAATTGGTAATAATCATCTGATTCCTTGCAGATGGAAAAAAAAAAAACATTGCGTGTCATTATCTTTTTCAGAGTAATGTGTGAGTATGTAAAACAAAAACAAATTGAAAAAAGGTTAATCAATCAGGTGTATTAACTCAGCCAACTGATAGGTCAGTCGTTGGCCCAAATTTAATTGTACATTTCAGGTAATAAAAAACAGTTCCTCACTTATCCAACAACATATTGCTAAAACTATCATCTGTATTGTGCCTCTTCCTGCTTTCACCTGGCCTACTTGCACCGTGAGCTCAGATAACGGAGATGATCACTTTCCATGACATTGGTATGCGTAGATGGTGTGGAGAGCAGGAAAAGTGACATTGCCCCGCCGTGCTTCTCCGTCATCACCCTTTACTTCAGGTAGTGAGTATCAATAACCAGTTAAGACTTCTAGTATAGATGAAAACAACTTGATCTGGGAAAATATTGAATAATCAATAAAAGATAATGCTTTCTGATTACTCAGGTACGTGTGTTGAGAGTCTAAATGGGTGTAAGGCCTTGTAACCCTCCCCCACCCTCGCCTCCCTTTTGCTCTTGCGCCTCTCACGGGGCAAAAATCCATACCAAGCAAATACAATCTAATTTCTCCCTGCCCTGCCAGTTTAAATAGCCCACATTAAATTAAGTTGGTTAAAAGAGAAATCGATCTTTTCGTTGGCCATCTTACTGCAAGGCCTTCTACCACTGGCCTTGTAATCACAGTTGATCCTTGATAGAAACTAACCCATATCGAGTGGGGTTATGAGCGTATATAGTAATAGCTGGATGTAAAACAAAAGATCATAAAATTAATAGTTTCTTGTTTCATCAGCAATCCAACAGCTCTTTAAAAATGCCTTAAAGCTACCAATCACTTTATATAATGCTTTCCATTCCCCTGCAGCAAATATGAGCAGATCGAATCAACTTATTCAGTTGGAATTCACTTAGTTCAACAGAAATTCAGTTGAATCATCTTCGTTCATCATTTCACTCACTCATCTCACATACTGGCAGAGTCTCTCTCTCCATCAATCTCTCTTCCCATCTCTCTCTCTCTCCATCCTTTGAAAGACTCATTAACTCTCTACTCTATCTGTTCTCTCCAAACGCTGGGTAGGACCACAGATCAATACAAGTTTGTGAAGTTATTCCCTCTTAAAGTAATGTTCTCTCCTTCCCTTACTGCTTTCCTTTTTAAGCCAAACATGGGAGGCAGAGGATTTTTATTATTGTTATTTTTTTAGCTTTCTGCTATGACTCAAGAAATTCTCCTCACTTTTCTACACAGAGTAATTAATTTGACCATTTGACAAAGTGGAACAAACTGACACACTGAAGCAAACTTTTTGTGCTACAGTGATGTAAAGTTATATTCGAGCAAATTAATCATCGAAGTAAATTATACGAATGGAATGGGAAACTTCCTGATGTATAATGGAACAAACAGAATCTCTCAAATTCAATACAATCCGTTGACATCGGAAATTTGAAAAATAGTAACAAGTAACTGCTTATCTTCTTTACGTAAACCAGGGATGTGTTCATATTTCATTTCATTTCAGCAGCAATCGTGCAAGACAGAGGAAATACAAAAATAGCTTGCAAGAAAAGATGCAACTCTTCCACCATTACAAGGTTGATGCAACAAATATATTCAATAACAAATATCCAAACCATAATTCATTCAGTGATTCATGAAAATGAATCAATTCAATTAAACTGAATGACTGCATATTTTTGTCCATTATTACAAATTTCATGTGACATTACCTTGGTTATGGTTGCATTGTTTTATGCGTGTCCCAAAATTGTCATCCATTATTTATTTAATTTTTAAAAGATAAATTAATTAATCAACTTATTTATTTATTTTTG
Organism: Syngnathoides biaculeatus; assembly: GCF_019802595.1. Lineage (NCBI taxonomy): Eukaryota > Metazoa > Chordata > Actinopteri > Syngnathiformes > Syngnathidae > Syngnathoides > Syngnathoides biaculeatus. Next base: position 162,042 of record NC_084661.1, read on the forward strand.
TTAGGTTATGGTGCATATTCGTTGAAATAAAAAAAGTGTGAGTTATTGTCAGTTAGAAAGGCATCTAATGGCAAAGTCATTTGCAGGATATTAAAGACTTAAAAAAATTACCTACTCAACAAACCATCTCTGGTATTATAAACCCTCACTTTCATTTACCAGCTGGCACTTCTCCAACTTTTAAATAACACATTTCTCCCAGCAGCGTAGAAGAAATTGCATTTATTTGATAAAGCACACACATTCACTGCAGTTTCATTTGGGAACTATTGATGCCATGTCACTATGCGGGTATGCAATGTGAACATTTGGAATCCTTAAAAAAAAAAAAGAAAGAAAAAAGAAAAATCTCCTCATGTAAAAAGCCCCAAGGGGATCAACAATACAATTTAATTGTGCTACAGATATTCCATCCTTGTCACTTCCAGTACCTGCTCTAATTCAGAGCCTGGAGATGATGATGATGGGCTAATTAACAGTTATAAATGTTTAATTAAAAAGTGTTTCTTTAGTAGAATAGACTTGAGAAGGTTTGGGGATTTCGCCACTTCCTCCATCTGACTTCTTAGATAAATATGAGCTTGCAATGGGTGAACACAAAGAGATTGGACAGAAGGCAACTTGAGACATGCCAGAAAGAGTTTCTGTCTAAACAAATTTCCACTCATGGTGGACAATTAGTGAAGATTCTCGTTATAAAACGTTCATGCATAACTGACTTTAAAACTGACTCGCATGACTCTGAGAGAACAAAACGAGGGTGTACTTAAAATTGTTACACCAAGGTGGAAAATGGATCCAGACCTTGATGATGGAGTCCCTCACCCACTGAGGTTCTATCCAGGCCCAGGCCAGATGTCCAACCACCTCTCAGTACGGAAAACCCATCATCAAGTGAAATCTCTTCACATTATTTTGATGGGGCAGTCTTCAGGCTGTTACGTGAAAACACCAACAAGAATCCAGCCCAAAACCCGGAGAAAGGGAGAAAGTATTGCCTTATGTGATAAAGAGGTACATAGCTTATATTTTTTTGCATCGTATTTGCACATTTAGAGATGCATAATGAGAAAACTGACCAACAATGACCAAACATGGCGATATTTAATTCATAAATATTATTTTTAATATAATCGTAAGACACTGGAACACTTTCTATACCTGTGACAGCTGTAGTCAAAATGTCAAAATCGTTGGGGGGGGGGGGTGTAAGGGATTTTTATCCACTTTTAAAAGGGGCCCGCTTTGATGTGTTTTCTTTTAATCGTTACACTGTCATGACATATTTCCAATCTGTGCCACTTGAGACAAAATTTGGAATTGCGCCACTCATACAGTGCAATTGTAGCCTACAATACATTTTTGAAGTGATAATTGATCCTAAGGAATCTAATAAAGCTTCAGAGTTCCTTGCGAAGACAGAAAAAATATAACACAATGACGCTCTTGGGATCAAATCTCATCATCTTGGCCGCACTGTGTGCTGTTAACTGTTGTGAAAACAACATTGAAAGTTCATTGTTTTATACCAGGGGGATGAACTGGCAGAGGAACCAGACTAACAGTGGCAGCTGGTGCACCTTTGAGGACCAGTCTTTGTGAAACTGTAAAGTAAACAGGGACTATTAATATTTCATTTGTCTTGTCATTGCTCTTGAATGATAAAAATAAATGTCTTGTAAACTTCACAAACAGAAGATGTGTTGTTGACAATCCTGCCAAATTTGAGTGATGCCATTTGACAAGCATATAAAATAACGCTTCAAAATCTGTGCTCTCAGATGCTGTGAGTGTATTTGCCGAATGTGTTTGCACAAATGTCAATCAAATGCGACTTGTATGACCAGGAAATAGATGCTACATTATTGAACAGCTTTCAAATGCCTACACGTATAATAACTACCTAAAGCCTCAGGTAGCTGGAAACTATCCCAAAGGGTCGTTGCATTGTGAGGCTCTCTAAAGCGGCCAGTATGGAATCCCAGTCCACACCCTGGCTGTGAAGCCAGACTTCCGTTTTTTTTTCTCCTTCTTTTGCCCTCCTAGTATCTTCACCCCATCTCACTGCGATGTGGGCACACTCACAGCCGACAACAAGGTGCTTTAAAGTGGCCATGCCAGTGCGGAGCTCTGGTCCACACGCTCACTGTCAAGTTTGATTAAATACCCCACACATCCTTTTCCCCTCATCACTATTCTGCCTTTCTCTGCGTGATGTGTGCACACATAGCCGACACCGAGGCCCTCTAAAACGGCCATGTCAGCGGATTATCCGAAGGGAAGATGCATTCTCAGGGTGTCGCCATAGTTAGGGATCCGACTGAAAGTTGCAATATTTAGATCATCGGTTATTTCTTTATGTAGAGAGGAATGTTGAGGGAAAGACTGGGTTCCTTCTGTAGGACAACTTCACGAACAATAATGATCACAACATGATGTGTAAAATGAAACCAACTGTATCAATAGATAGAGAAGAAAAAAACAAAATCAGGCTTCTCATCAGTATTTTGTCATTGGGGAGTAGAGTTTTGTAGTGGCAGAAGCAGAAGCAAATTGGACGAGAGGAGTGATGACATCAACACTAAACATTGTTACAATTCATCCATCTACTATCCAAGCTGCTGATCCTGACAAGGATCACGGAAGAGCCGGCGTCTATCCTAGCTCGCTTCGGGCGAAAGGCGGACTACACTCTGAACTGGTCGTGAGTCAGTCGCAGGGCAGATATCAACACCATCACTGAGGAGGAATCCCACGCTGTCCGCACCAAAGTCAGGAAATTGTACCACTACATTATCAGTGACTCATTGGTCATAATTCATGGTATTACAATTACCTAATTAAAAAAAAAGATGTCGGATTATATCACCAGAAAGAATCACAATACAGTGCTTCAAATGTCATTACAATCACGAAAAAATATTTTATTTCATGTGAGATGGACATTAGGAACCATCTGTCTTATTAGTTACACATGCACCATTGACTTATTTACAAAGTCAATTCATGATGGATTCAACCTCTCAGCTTTCAGCAATCAAATCTTACACCATTAGAAATTGTAAGACGAGAAGAGTAATGTTGAAACTCTCAGTACATACAGGTAAAGTGTGTTTGTTTAGTATTAAAAACAGCTTGAAATAACGCTACAAATCTAACATTGGTCCACAATTATCCTAAACAATGAAAAGTCATTTCTCAGTGCCTTCTTTCCCATCTTGTATGACTGATGGGGGCAGCTCCTTCATTCATGAAACCTAGCGACTGCATTGCTCAGTAATGTGTTTGCCTTTTCCACTCACACTTCCGATTCCATCACTACAAGCTTCATCTTACAGTAGTGGTGCACTCCGTAATGCCATCAGTGAAAATTGTCAGAGCTATTAAAACCCGAAACCCTCTTTTAAATGCGGTTCGTGCCCACCACTTTAACACGTGTGGCCAACAGTGTCCACAATCTGTTAAAGTGAGTGAACAATATGTAATTTAGTGCCTGCTCTTTTGGGCTCATTATGTGTAGTGTCTTAATGTAATTTTTCAATGTGCTGATTTTCATTAGGCAAGTTTGCAAGTGATTTTTGTGATCTGTTTTATTTTGGCTCAGTTTCTGCATTCATCATGTTTTTCTTCTATTACTGACACAGCATTGGTTTTGCATTTTCAGACAGAACGGCATGTTTAAAATCCCTGCGCTTCTGGTTCTGATGTTTGATGTGTTTCAGATTAAAATAATAACCATTTTAGTTTTGCACTGTCGTAATTTTCTAACATGACACAGCATAGACTTGCCATCTTAAATCATTAGTGGTTGGATGTTCTTTATTTTTTTTTTCGTAGAGAAGTGGTTAGCATCCATAAGACTAAACTCATCAGGAAAAAGATGGAGGAGAAGGAAGGATGAAGAAAAAGTAATAAATAAGGCAGACAGAATAAAAACGAGAATGTGACACAAAGAGGGATGAAGGTACCACCAAAGCACTTTAAACTGCTCTCAGTTTTTTCCCATTTTCACTAATAATAAATGTGGCTTCATTATTTAGTTGTGTATGCTGCAAGTTCCACTCCTACCCCCTTACCTACTTATCAAGATGCTATTCTTCTATTTGCTCATCCAGGAAAGAGAGAGAAACTGTTTGAAGAATGTGTACTAGCTTGTGTGGGGGTATGTACATATCTTGCCTACTGTGTGTGTACGTTCAAATGTGGTGTACGTTTGCGTTTGTATGCCTACTTTGCCAAGGGAGATGATTATCTATTTACAGATGCCACCCACAAAATCCCAAGACCCTTTACTGTGGGGGCTGAATGAGCTGGATGAGTGAGCAAAACAGAAACAGAGGAAAAAACACAGACTAACATATGTCAGTAATATTTTATTAGTATGATCCATTTATCTGTTTTTCTCCTTTAAAAAAAAAAATCAGATTTTTTTTGCAGTCTTCAAATCCATGAGCTTTTTATAATTACCTGGCACTGGTGCAATCCCACCAGGGCTTTCATTATACAATTTCTATATATACATTTTAAAGAATTAAAGCCCTGGTTCAGAAGGTACTTTTTAATCACTATGTTAACATAGTAGTAAAGGACACACTGGTCACGTATTGCCTACGTACACAAATTAGGTCAGGGAGTAGCGCTTTGCCACACATTGACATTTCACTCTATAAATATTATATTCATATTGATTAGATGCATATGCCTATTTATAGCACTGCACCCTACCCGATAATCACATTTACCGCCTGACATTGAAATACAGTACTCCTGTCCCATAAAGAATAGTCATAAATATTCATATATATGTACAGTCAATTAGGACAACATATTAACATTATTATATTCATAAGCAAAATATAAAGGTGTAATTTTCCTCTGCATATGGTCAGAAATATGAGAGTACATCGTGGTGTCATTACACAGCCTGATGTGGCCAATGTCCTCAGGAATTTCTGTTAGATTTTACCAAACGAACAAAGACAAATACTGCCTCCAGCAACCCCCCCTAGTTTTTACAAGAGGTTTTTTTTCATTTGTTCTCATCATGATTTGTGTTATTGTTTAATATATATTTTAAATGTATTTTTGTTTTTGTTTTGCAGGAGCAACGCTGGATTGAACAGCGCCTTTTGTGATGGTCCGAGGTGGTGGCAACCCCCACCCAGGTCGATGGTCAACGGTCACGGTGATTGTACACCATTACACTGCCAATACAATCATCAGTGGGGCAGGGGAGGGGGGGGGGGGCGCCTCAACCCCTGCCGTACCACCAGCCATGTCACCCTGATAGTACGGTTCGCACATGCCAATTACCCCCACTGGTTTTATGTTACGTCCTGCTTTCCAAGTGACTCATGTTCACGTTTTGTCTTGCTTTGTAGGTGTTTGTCATTCACTTTATTCCTTGTGTCTACCAATCTGCTCCCTGTAGCTCCTTGTGTCTTGTCCAGGTATAGCTCGTTGTTTTGTCTGTTTAATTGCATGTTTTCTGTCAGTCTGTCTTGGATCATAGTCATTGTCAGTCACGGTTGGCCGGTCACATCTTGTTTCCTTTTGGGGTCAGTTTTACTTGAATTAATTTGAATCTCATTTTTTTTTTAAATTTGTTAAGTATTGTGCATTATTCCATGTGGCATGTTTGCCTTATTGTTTTTGAAAATATATCCTTTTTTGAGACTCCTGCATTGTCACCTTGCCTCATTATTTAAGTCATTTGCGTCCACCACCGCTTCCCTCAAACGCCACGAAAAGCTCAATTGTGACAGTGTGGCTGTTTATGAACCAAGTCTGACAGAATCAAAGGTAGCTGTCAGCTCGTGCTCTTTTCAGGCCTTTCTGAAAAGTCTTACATGGCTGTCATAAAGCCCAAGAACACCCAAAACACACTTTAGAGCATGGTAATATACAGTAGTGTGTCAGTTCCTTTTATTTATTCCTGTAATAGGCCCAGTGGAATCTATTATTTAGCCTTGTGAGCATATCCTGAGGTCTAGAAATTGACACGCACTGTTCCCGATTTCTGACTCGATATGAACGTTATTGGGTAAACCTACAACCTCCCACAGTGAATAAGAGCATCCCTACTGTAGTTTGCTCACTCAGCCCACACTGAATGCATCCTCACACTCCCGCCTCCACGCATTGCTCAGCATCCTTCTCCTCCGTCTAATATCCCCTCCTCCTTCTCCTCCTCCTCCTCTACTGTATGTCCCCCTCTCTCACTCTCTCTCCATCTCCATCTCCAGCTCAGTGTTGCTCAGAGCAGTTGCTCGGCAGAGCGGCATTACATTGCACAGTGCGCATTTGCCGTGGCGTGTATGTGTCCACAGCAGCAATCGTAGTGTACTCACAGACAGGGGAGATAGACAGATAGTCTGATAGAAAGTGAGAGCAAACGGAAGCCAGAGCGATATCTGTAGAGGCAGGACTGAGCGGACTGAGAGAAAGCAACACTCCTGATCAGTGTAAGTACTCTACTGTGCGTCCATGCACTTTTCTCCATTTACTCACTATTGACGGATCTGTTGACCAACTAAATGAGCTCCATACTATAGAGACTTGACAAGACTAGAAGTGGATAGGAAGCACGCGCCATCACTTTCAACTTGTTGGCTGGAGTTACTTCGGGTTGCTCCATGGGAAATCGTTGGTTGTTCCTTAGTTTCCTTCTGTGAGTTTTGCTTTTAAGTGGGTGATGTGTAATTTATACAAGGGTGTTTTGCATGTTGTCACTTTACTCTTTTGTGTGTGTGTGTGCGCTCATATCCAGAGGTTAGTGTTTGTTACTTTTAGAATTTCCGAAAGTAATTTAGTAGGATTTATTGAGAAACAAAAATTTATCCTGATCTCATTTTTTACGTACGGGATATTTTTATTGAAGTGTTTCCACAGTGTAATTTATGCAAGTGGTAAGAATACAGCTGTAGTCAAGAAAAGTGTTGAGAAGTGAGTTTGTAAAGGTGCTGAGAAAAAAAAAAATTGAAAAATATACAATTTTTCATTCCTCCCTATTCTTTCTCTTTTGTCACGGTAATGGAATTGAAATATACTTACTTCTCCATGCCCACTGAAGTTTCACATAATTTGTCAACTGTGGTCCAAATGCCACAAAATCAATTTGAGACACACTTAAATGTGATAAGAAAGTTGTTGAAGTTGCCTCAAACTGTAACCCGATAACATGGATAAAATCATTTTGTCAAATGTTGATTTTACACCAACTGTACTTTGCCTCAAAAGTTTTACAATCCAACACAAGGTAACTGAAATCTCTTTTTTTCCCCCATTTCCTTTTGCACTGAATTATTCCATTCTCTAGAGAAAACAAATTGCACCGATTCAGCATATGCCGCTTCAAAAATGAAGTAGAAAAGCACCCGCTTGAAATGTCATCTGAATGCAGATGTTTTCAAAACATTAAACAGAGACAATACACCGACACCTGCACGGCTAAAAGTGTGTTAGTTCCGCAAATGTACTGTATGTGTGAGTGTGTCAAGGAAAGGGCTTCCCTGAGGGATCACAGAAATTGTATTTCGGCTCCTTTGTTGGGATTTCCTCTCACAGCAAAGATGTAGTGGAGACACTTGCTGTGCTGACTTCAAAACAGACTTCTCAGCATGGAGATTGCAGCAAGTGGCAGAAGTGTTTCCCGGGGCCACATGCTGGGCGATGCTTACCTTTTTTGATTTAAGTGGGAATGGGACTTTTTTAAGGTGCAGGCAAAATTAGGTCTGGCTGATTGAATCACTGACGGGTACTGGGAAATAAATAAAAAATATGAGATAATAGTTTGCCACATCATCTTAAGTGGATGAGTATTTTCGTGCATTTTGATGATGTCTGGATAGTAGTGCCGATAGAGAATTGTTCATGTTGTTAACCATTGAGTGACTTTATAATCATTTATTTTTCAATTTGAATGACTAAATTCAGGTGTATGTTAGAGCAGGGTGAAGCAATAGAATTTGGTGTTGAATCAAATTTATATGGTTTAGTTTTGTGAGAGGGGCATTAAAGATCACTTGATAGTTGGTCTTGTTAGTGCCAAATAAATCTTTTTTTTTTTTTTAAGTAGCACACTGGCCCCTAATTGAAAGTAGTTTTAGTAGCATGAAAAGAAAAATAGGTCTGCGCACAAATTTGCGTGCAAAGTTAATATAGACGTTCCCTCACATTTTGACTGTATAGCTGATAAATACTATAACAAAAAATGTTTATAGTGTGTGTGAAATGTGAAACTATTGCTATATTATCAGCAAATATCATGTTCTGTGCATGTTTTGAGTATCGACAGCACAAGATGAACTTGCCACTCATCACAAAAACAGAATTTCCTGCTCCCCCCCACCCAAACAAGTACAACTAATTATCAGGATTTGTCTCCCCTGGCACACGAGGTTCATTGTGGAGAAAATAAGAACTGATTATCCTCTAAAAGAGCTCGTGCTCATTTATGCATTCATTCCAACAACTCAGATGAAGTGTAGAGCAGAAATTTGGGTGCTATAAAATCAATATTTATTTATTTTATGTATAACAATAATAATAATAATTTGCAACTTTATTGGTCACATATGCACAAATAAATTACTAATTTACTCGCGTTGGAGTCTTTCCCTGGAAGAAGCGTTCTTCATTGTTGTCATTCTTCTTTAACAATGTATTCGATTAGACATAGTTACCACAAAATAGTGACATTAGAGCTAACAAAAGATCTGTTAATGCGCCTTTACCTTTTACACAGAACCCATCGAATATTTAATGTAGATACAGTGGTGTGGACTTTCACATTGCTGTACACGTGAGACTGTACAGTGAGACTCTTTAACCTAAGTGATGTGGCTGAACCCGAATGAACTCTCGCACAACGCGCGGGCTTCCATACCTATTTGCTTTTTTTTTTTTTTTTTTTTCAAAACTTGAACCCCTGGTGTTGGGGTCGCAAATCTGCAGATTACATTCAATCAAAATACATAAAAGCTTTCACTCTGGCTAAAAAGCGAGAAAAAAACAGAACGGCCTCCTTACAAATGTGTGTAAAGTATAGTGGATATAATGTCCTTTGGAGCCGTACTTAGCTATATTTGTAATTTATAATGGACCTGTGGAAGAAATAGTAAAGCTTGTAGCCAAAATGTACCTGAGCGATTTCTCCTGTGGCGGGTTCAAGTGAAATAGTCTGAGGGAATCTCTTTTAAAATATCCACGCTCTCGCCTACATCCGCTTTAGGAAACGGCTTCCTCCTTAACTATTGCGCCATCGTTCTATGGTTTAACTAAAATGATAAAGTACAATAAACTGAAGGGGCAGCATTAAAAGCCCAGATAGGCTCGTTGTTCACAGCGTCCTTTTACTGCATCCAACCACTTAATATGCAGGTGTGAATCGACAACTGTCGTTTTTTTTTTTTTTTTTTTTTTACAATGGTGCGATGTGGTGTTTTGGTGTGACATAAAATACATACTAGACGGGGTCGTTGCATTCCTTGTACCAAGTGGGAGAAGTGAGTGTGACGTGTGAAAATACACACCCTAGCATTCCCTGAATTACTTTTACACAGTTGCCTTACCACCTCCGTCACGGTTCAGAAAACTTCTGCAAGGGCAGAATATTGCCAGAGCTTTTTGTCCCCTCCACCCCATTTGTTTCAGTGTTGTCTATATAAAGCAGCAAACCCCAAAAAAGATGAAACATTACAACTTTAACAGACTGAATTATGGTGTTTTAAATGGCACCAAGACACTACAGCTTGCATCACTATCTCTAAGCACTCTTGTCTGTCAGGTATATCTTGAGATCCTGACAAAATTATTCCCCACACTTGTCTGAATAATTAGAATACCATCATTTAATCATCACTATTTACAGACAACTGGAATGCGTTGGCCTCACGGTTCTGAGGACTCTGGTTCAATCCCGGCCTTGCCTGTGTGAAGCTTGCATGTTCTCTGGGTGCCTGTGGGTTTTCTCCTGGCACTTTGGTTTCCTCCCACATTCCAAAAACATGCAACATTCATTGGACATTCTAAATTGCCCGTAGGTGTGATTGTGAGTGGGACTCTTGTCTGTCTCTATGTGCAGTGCGATTGGGTGGAAACCATTTCAGGCGTATCTCGCACCCTGCCCGTTGACAGCTGGGTTGGCTCCAGCACTCCCGCGACCCTTGTGAGGATAAGCGGGTCAGAAAACGGATGGATGGATTTACAGAAAACTGATGGCTTTTTAAGAGGAATTTGTCATTCTTGGTTTCAAATGTAGATTTCACTTTAAAAGCATTGCAAATGTCTCCCTATATGTCAAACACCAAATCCTTCAAGGTACTCTATCATCAAATCATTTTTTATACTGTTTTATGTATAGCAAGTCAAAAAGAGCCGGTGATATCGTTTAACTTTGACATTTTTTCAGTTGGTTGATTGAATGTTAAAAACGGTAAAGGCCATGAGGCTTGCAAAAGATTTTAATTTTTTGTGTTTGGTACAACTCCACTCATATTGGAAAAACTGTTTGATAATGCAGCTGTGTCATGTGCAATGTTTTGCATCAACTGCCAAAAATCAAAGGAGTTGAGGAATAAATAATTTCAATTTATTTGAGAGGAATTTCATCATTTTGGAACACGAATGGTGTTGTGTTTATAAAATAATTTTTAGGGTTAGACCCCATATCATCAAATGAACCCAATGCTTCGACGCTGATTGCCAATCGTCCAATCAGCCAATCAGAGCAAAGCTGGTGTCCACATTTGCATTGAGAAAATGGGTAATACAATGTGAGCAAAGCTTATTTATGTTTTATACTGTATATTGATGGGAAACCTGGTTGTTTCAACTGCCTGGCTAAAAAATAAAGACATTTAAAAAAGCTTGAAAGGAATAATTTTGGCAATTTCACACCCAATTTTTTCCAAACCGGATAAAACGACATCAAAGATGACTAAGGAGACCTTTAACTGACAGTAATTTCCCTTAATGCAAACTAAAGTAACATAATTTTATATTCCTCTTTAAATAGATGGTTTTAGTAAACCTCTACATGTATAAAAATGACTGTACAGTGTTGAAGTGAGGAGTGTGTGTAAGATCATGAGGATTGTCTTACATGGTGCAGTGACAGAATAGATATGCTTTTGTTCTCACCTGAAGCTTAATCCCTTCTCGACACAACAATGGAAGATGGGTGGAGAACTGCTTGAGAGCCAAGAGAACGCAACATGTATGGAAAAGTGACAATCCCTGTGATATCATATGCCATTGTGCATTTTATGGACAAAGATGCACTAATGTACTCTCTCAGGAAGAACTAAGAGCAGGATTTGCATGTGAACAAGGGCTTTATGGGATATGCAAGCTGCTAATATGCCTTGAGAGAGATTTAGTGGCAAACGTTTGGAGCTTTCAGAAACAGGTGTTCTCTAAATCACAGCAAACAGATTTTTCATAACAGCTCTTGCACACTTCTTTTTTTTTTTATCTCTGGTTTAGCTTTCTTTGTCAGCAATGAGCAGTCGTTCAGGACTGGGAGATGGGAAGAAGAAAGAGTGGCGATAGTTCAATGTCCTTGTGTGTTTGGAGTTTTTACCAAAGTGCTTAAGAAAACAAGTACTGAGTGGCCAAGTGCATTAGCTGTTCCCCGAATAAAGAGAACAGCAAGAATATGGCACTGTAATGGCAGATAAAGTTTCAGTCCATTTTTAATCCCATTTATGTATTGGACATGAGATGATTTATAGATTCAAAAAACTGTGGCCCTGAAGCAAATACCACACTGGTGTACTACTGGTGAAATCCATTAAGCTATCCACATACGGTACACGGTGGTGATCTAGTAATGGAGCGTCAGTTTGCCCCATCCAAATACAACCAATACTCTATTTTAAATGTAAGTAAAGGAGCTAATCTCTGATCATCTCAGTGTATAATGGACCTGTCACTGAGCCACACCATTGAAATGGAGACTGGCCAATCACAACTCAGTACAGGACATACAGAAGTTAAGGAACATTGAATTTAGTAATACGACAGCACGATTGAATGGTCCAAGGTTTCATTCGTATGTAATGCATTTTTATAAACATGGCACTAAATCACAACATAAATCGTCTGAAGGAACAGAAGGTGATCAATGAATTTGTAAGATAGAAATACTTTATGTTATCAACCAGTGGCATTGCATCATATTATGAGCCCCCATAAATTACCTTCAAAGAGGGCCTTCATCAAAAACAATTTGTCAATGGGGGAGAGTTTCCCTTTCAGAAATTATTTGTCAATGGGGTTTGGTTTTTGACACCCTTGTTGCCAACATCAGCATGTTGTTTTTCCACATACAAAAAAAAAAAAAAAACTCTCATCTTCAATAATACAGGTTGACTTGGAAAAGGCATGCTGAGTGACAAAATGATACAGATCATTATGAAAAACATGCTTCATCAGCTACAATTCAATTTAACTGTTTACATTTATCTTACAAGTTATTAACTTCACAAACATGGAGAACCTCACCCCATTAACTTTTAGTTTATTGTAGCTGAATGAATTTCCCATTTCATATTATATAGCAGCCCATTTATGGGGGAAATTGACTAATAATGCCCGCACATATAGTAATTACAAAAAATAAAAATAAAAAATACCAAAGTCAAAGAAATTCATGAACTCTCCGTCATTTGGAGTCTGTTCTCCACCACCAAACTCGGGTGGACAAAGAGACCTAAATTATTTTCATTTTCAATGGCAGCCTTTTTCCTCTCTGCCTTATTTATGTCAGCAGACTGCAGCCCAGACACACTCGTATAAATCTGTTTCTACTGCAGACCACACACATCAATGCCCCCACACCAATCACAGCCTTTCCTATCACCATCCATTTTAAGTTGGCCCTGTGTATTTATTGACTGTTTCAGTCTGTTCTCAGGCACCGTACAGAACCATGTTGACACTAATTACTTTTGACCCTATTATCCAACAAACTTGGCCCCCTTTATTTTCACTCATGTTTGGCAAACACACTCATCTGAAATGTTTTTTTCTTTAAATTAAGCTACTTGGAAGAAATGTAGTACTCACCTGTAAAAGAGGGGGATGCGGCTTTGGGAAATCAAGCATGTTATAGGGACGTTGCCTTGCTCAAGGGCACGTTGACATGCAGACGAGCATCTCCGCAACAACTAGTTGGCATTTCTACATTTTATGTCAACGCTTTATTCGAACCTGTGACCTTTTGGCTCCAAAGCCCAAGTCCTTCCAGATGAACTACTGCCAACGCGTTGTTTTATTTTCAAAAGTCAGGCGAAATAATAAACAACCACAAATATTTAGTTCTCGTCTTGTCTCAGATCTCATCACCTCTGGGTCAAAGGTTGGACGGCAGTCTCTGGCCACTTCGGGCAGACGAAAAATAAATGCTTACAAAAAGTATTTTTCTGTAATTTACGAGAGGAAATGTTCAAGGCCTGAGATGAATGCAGTTTGTCTGGCCCTATAACCAAAAATCCGCATTGAAAACAAAAATGACTTCATTTTTTTTTTTAGCAAATCTATTAATTTATACACAGTCTGTGTACACTACATCTTTTTCCTGTTGAATACTCCAGCTTGTCTTCATCTTTGTCCTTCACTATTTTTGCATAACTCTTTTTTTATGTCCTTTCACTCCATCATCCATATCCACAAAACTTAATACAACCCCCCACCCCCCGCCACCCCCCCACTACTCTTCACCCACAGTTCCAGACTGATTTGCCTCGCTCGATGACGAGGCATTTGACAGGCCTGCTGCGGGAAGATAGCACGACTGAATGCAAGTCCCCAGGGTGGGAGGACGAGTGTAAAAAAAAAAAAGGGTGAAGCGGTATTAGCTGGTGAAAAGGGGGTTGGCACCGGGAACCAGAGAGAAGATGGTGTGGGTGGGATTTTTAGGAAAGGGAGATCCAGGCATCGAGCTTAGGGTGAGCCAGGCAGACACTGAGAGGAAGAAAGTGCGAGTTGAAAAGGTTAATACAGCTTGTCAGTTCCAAAAGATCAAGGATAATAAAAAAGAATCCAGAGATTGCTTTTTTTTTAAACGATTTTCACAAAAATTGTTATTTGTGATGAAGTGTGCATAAGCAAACATTCAGAGATAAATTTTGCTGTGCCTTTTTTATTTATTCATTTGTTTTAGTATTTGATACAGTGTACAGACCAAAAGTATGTGAACTATTTACAAAGTTTTAATGGTTTTCCCTTTTTTTTGCATTACCACAACGCTTCAAACTAAAATAATTAATGTCATTTATGTTGTATCAATATCCATTCATTTTCTGAGCCGCTTATCCCAGCTATCTGCGGACAGGAGGCGGGGAACTCCCGGACTAGTTGCCAGCCAATCGCAATGCACATAGAAACAAACAACAATTTCCACTCACAATCACACATACGTGCAATTTAGAGTCACCAATTTAAGATTCCGTTTTTTTTTAATACACTTTACTTTTGATTTTACTTTTGCTCTTCTCTCTTTGCCAGTGGGATGTCTCACTTCTGTTGTAGTTCGAAATGAGCGGACTCAATGACTGTCAATCCAGGCCCATCGGTCCTGCTGCTGGTATGCTTTGATGACAGGTTGGAACAAGGACATTTCACTTCTTAAATCCGTAGAGATGAAGAAACTCACTGAACCATTGCACGTGCCAGCCAGAAATAAACTACAAGACTTAAAACACCCATCGCATTGCCATTTCTTCTTTCCCCACATTGTCCTTCTGTGTAGTTCTTCCATATATGTCAATTTTTTACATTGTATTTATTTCTTTACTGTCACTGTCATCCTTTATGCCTCCTTACCTTATTCTTGTTTTATTTTTCCTCCTCCCATCCATCAGCTTACTTGCAATCATCCCTGGTGCACCTGACAGCCAAGCAAGGGAGAGAGAAAGTCATGCGGATTGGGGACGGGGGGCGGGGGGGAATGTGTGTGCGTGCATGTGTGTGTGTGTGAAGGGGAAGGGTCTTCATATTCTTGTAAAGGGCCTGGACGTTGACAGCTATGGGAAAGGACAGCTGATCCTTCTTATTGTGAGACCGAGGGAGGGAAGAGTTGACAGGGCTGGAGGGAAGAAAGGCGAGAAGGAAAAGAGTGTATGAGATACAACTGAGTGCTATTAAAAAGTCCATTCAATTTTACAATTTCAATCCACGTGTCCAGCTAAATTTTCTTTCTTTGTGATGTTGTCGATGACACCAAGTTAAAGACTCCCAAATTGTTACCGATGAGATTCCAACTATCCATCCATCCGTTCTCTGAACAGCTCATCCTCACGAGCATCGCCGGCAGATGAGACATCATTGTTAATTTTTATTGCAGTATTGTATTCGAATTCAGCATGTATGAAATTGAATAAAAATGAAGGTATTTTTCATTAACTATTCCCAAAATGTCAAAAGCTTTCTAGGGAAAATGAGTCTTGGTTGTAGCATTTTAGATAACGAAACAAACGAACAAAAATAATAACACAAGCTGTGCATGTTCTGATATCAGATAATTCCTCCCCTGAAAGAGAAATTTTAGTTTGTAGATGTGTGACAATTTGCTTTGTTGAGTCTTTAAAATGTGACCTTCAAAAGGAGAAGATCAGGGCTAAACAATTCTATGAAGGATAAGCGTTCTGTTTTGGATGAACTCAAAATTATACATGTTGATACCATATAGAATCCAAATGTGTTCATATATTGCCTCTATACACCATCTTAAATAAATACATAATTAAAATAATTTGGTTGAGGCGTAGAGTTTGAAATTAATGTTTCATAACAGCATGATGGGGACAATTTGACAATTAAAGATTTTAATTGCAAAATTAGAGACACATTTCGAAGAGGTCTAAAGTATTTGGAGAAAATGACAGGACTGTAAATATTAACACAATTGTTAATGTAAAGTAAAATAAAAAATTTCCACACTGGGCTGCTGCCCGTTTTTTGGTCCATTGCGGAACTGAACCCAATTATTGATTTTCTTTGACATAAGAAGTTTATTTCAAATTCATTCTTGGTGAGAGAAGTGATGTGGAGCTTTATGGTTACAACTGCAACTCAATATAAAAAAAAATCTGACTCATTTTAACGGGGTTACAAGATAGCAGCTAGGCTCCAAAGGATTTTTAAAGGAATTAAATTGGAATGCTTTTCTTTACAGTGCATTCAAACAGACAGCATTTGCTGTTCCATTACTGAGCTGTCACAAGCACTCAAGCCAAAGGATGTGTTTTGTTGTTGGGCTCCAGAACCCTTTTCTCCAAATAAGACTAATTAATATCTTCCCCCTCAATCCACCAAAGGACTGCAGAAAGAAACCCAGGGGAAATGTCCCATACTTTATATAAATGCTAATCTGTGGCGATACTATCAATAAAAAAAAGAACAATAATTTTTTTTGTCCTTTCCTTTTCGAGTATATTATATGAATAATCTGATATTGTATTAACATGACATAGAGAAAAAGGGTTAAGACCAGATTTTTTTTTATAGGTCTTCCTTCTTCTTTTAAACATGTAAACAGAGCTGCAGTATTACATCGAGTCATACTCTTTCGTTTCCTTTTATTCAGGCATGGTGTTTGCACCCCTCTAAAATTCTCATATTTTAAAAAAAACACAAATTTCTCAGCCCCAGTTGCCTAATGGATAACGCACTGGCCTCCTAAGCCAGGAATTGTGGGTTCAAGTCCCATTTGGGGTGCTTTGTAATTTATCAGTCACTTTGCCAGACTATAAGAATTTGATTATAGGTTGTGCTGACCTACTAAACGCTGTTCTAAAAAAAAAAAGAGAGAGAGTCCAATTAATGTTGTATGTTTTTGGGATGTGGGAGGAAACCAGAGTGCCTGGAGAAAACCCACGCAGGCACGGGGAGAACAAGCAAACTCCCCACAGGGCGGGCTGGGATTGAACGCATGTCCCGAGAACTGTGAGGCCAACACTTTCCAGGTGCGACACCATGCCAGCCCTCCAAGTAATCATTGAATAAAATATTACATTTGAAAATCTTCACATCCTGGTTACTTTCTCTTCTGGTTCCTTCCCTCTTGTAGACACTGACTAAAAAACTAAAAGCCATCATGTATTCCAACAACTCCTTCCCTCTTGCCATTAACTTCTTAAACAGTTACCGTAATTTCTCGAGTATAATGCATCCTGAAGTATAATGCCCACCTCTAAAGTTGACCAGGAAAACCCTTCGACCAAAGTACAATACGCATCACTAATTTTCCGCTACCCATATGCTCAGAAAATTAGGAATGATCAGTACTCACATTTTGTCAGGTTTGTACTTGTATCGTTTTTCAAAAAAAAGCCCAAGTGTCATCCCTATAAATATTCTAAAATAGATATTGTAATGAAAAATACATATAACATTATTCACTTCAATGTCTATACGAAAAAATAAATGTGATCGGAGAGCGTGTCATCCATGTGCAAAGTTGCAGAAGTGTCATTCTACGATATCCAAGTGGTCGCCATATTGGGTGCATCCTCCGTCCGTGACCTCACCCGGACATTCGCCAATGAAAACACGCAGTGCACCCTAACTATGGGAGACAAATGCGCCCCTTCTGACACGGAATCTCTTTTCGAAAAGGAGAACACCACACAACCGAGTGAAGTTACTGGGGCAATATTACACTATTTTTTCTAGCTATATTCAGATGATATGCGATCATGGCCAAACCACATCCCCGTCCGATCCACTTCCGCGGCGGAGATGAGCCATCGCAGCTCATCGCAGCCGGCCGGTGCGGCTTATGACGGAGCAGAGTGGTGCAGCTTTCAGGGGGATGTTCATAGCCGCCGCAGTACTCGATGAACACAGTCGAGCCGGGCCGCATTACTCCACGCACGTGGCTGAGTGAGGCATTCTCGGCTGGGTTCTTCAGAGCCGCCCCCGTCCGCAAAGCCCGACGCTCCTCCTTCGCAGAAGCTGTGAACGCCGAACGCGGCACCTCAGCCGGTGTGGCATTCTTGGCTGGGTTCTTCACATTCGCCGCCATCCGCCCAGTAGCTCGATGCTGTCCGACGCGGACATCGACATATTTCGTACGTGGATCTTTTGTTACGTTGTGAGAGACCGATTACGTGGTTCGCCCTAAACTATTATTTTTTTTAGTAGTTGTATACACACCTACCTGTTATTTGGAACCCACAAAGCTCTCGTCCTCTGCACCCGTGCAATCCATTTTTCACAACGAACTGGGTCTCTTGCGAACTTATGAAGGGTAAATCCATTCCCCAAGCGTTCAAGCAATGTCCAGCAATGCAATGAGCCGGCATTTTGGCTAGCATGAAGGAACAATGGGCTACCTTCCCAAAGGTAAAACTAATGGAAACAAACGAGTCCACTTGGGGGTGTCTCTGTTCTTTACGTCACTTCCTGCTTCTTCTCGAAAACAAATCCCTCGAGAAGATTTTCATGGCGGGAGTTACAAAAAGCTGTATATGTCAAAATCACATTTTGTGGTGAAAAAATGCATGGGCCCATATTGGCTGACGTTTTTTTCATTAATAACATACTAAAAGTCATCCATTCCATGACAGTAGCCCTTTAATAATAATCATTGTGCATGTCCTAATGTAACGGTAATATAATCTTGGGACAACCCACAGGACGCGTTTGTCCTGGTCCCTGTAATTGTCAGAATAGAATCTCTCAACCAACTAAAATAAATGCTCAATGATGGCACAACATTTTATTAATACTGTTAACACATATTTCATTCTTAAAAATATACTCTTTTAAATTGTTTATTAAGCACTGCATTAAATATTTGTCCATAAAACATTTGTGTATAGTGCAGTTTATCCACTACATTACAAGCCTTCAAAAGAAGCATTATGACTCATCTCCAATCGAAAAAGATCCATCGTAGCTTTATTTGGTCCATCACTGTGGAATTTATCATTGTTGACTCGAAATATTTTTTTGATCCCAAGAGTTTGGGTTGCGCAGTGCATCCTCTCCCCTCCATTCGGCTCCAATCCATAGCGCCTCTCACTATGGCGTCAGGTGGCTATCAAAACAACATGAGCTCAAACTACGTAGAACCAAGTGTTATGGGCACATTTTTTAAAAAAGCGAGCATTTCTATTGCGTGCGCTCTCCCGTTTTTTTTTTTTTTCTTTGTCCCCATGACTTTCGTATTACATAGTTTGAGCTCACGTTGTTTTTATACCCACCTGAAGCCATTAAGGTGAGCTATCATTGTTTCGGACTGCGGCGTGACTTCCGGGTTTGCGGCAGCATCAGCACGAGTGATGACACATATCTTTTAAAAGCAGCTGCACAACTAGCTGTTGTAGTCAACATTTTTTGTCTTAGTTTAAGTTTAAACAAACTCATGAGCAGTCATTTCTGATCTTTGGTGCAGTAGCAACAACGCTAACAATCGTAAAATGCAAGCTCCCGGAGGAGTTCTGAGAGCTCAGGTTGGGGGCGCACATTACCGAAATATAAATAAATGTGTAACACAAGACATCGGATATCATATCGAAATGGAAATGTATAAATTTTTTCCCATGCTATGTACTTCTATACGACCATACAAAGTGGTTGTATTTTTTATTTTTCATCCATACCTAAATATAATGCGCTCTATTAACTTTTTAAAAAAATGTTTGGAAATATTTGTGGATTATTTTTGAGAAATTACGGTAAATTTTTAAACAGGGTTTACAAATACTCACACTTGGGGCTGACGTCACCTATGTTAGTAACCAATTCCATTTGTGTGCAGCATAAAAGTTAAATGCTGCTTCACCATGCTTGCATTGGACTCTGTACTCCACTATTTGACCTGAGTCAGTCGATCTCAGGGCTTTACTGGGTTTGTATTCCATTAGCATTTCTTTCATGTATTCAGGACCAAAACCATTTAGTGATATATAGACCAGTAGCAAAACTTTAAAATTATTCTAAAGGTGACTGCAAGCCAGAGTAAAGACTTTAGAATTGGAGTAATATGCTCTGACCTCTTTGTTCAATAAGGCTATAATACTGCTAATGTAGTGCAACAATGTAGTTACTTATGCAAGAGTCTAGTGGCTAGACTCTAAGTAGGAGTATTGAATAAAAGTTTTAAAAATCCAAATTGACACAATCTCTTGATGGTTTGGAAGATCATGTAGTGTCTATTTATTGTGATATACAGTATTTTTAAGTAGTATGCCTCGTCATCAACATCTGCTTGTACTCAATACCTCAGTCAAATCCAAAAACCTCTGGGCATGCACTATTGTCAAGTAACACAGAACTAAACAAATACAGTCCTTATGATGGCTGATTTGTACAGTTATGCTCATAAGTTTACAGACTGGCAGAATTTTTAAAATATTGCTATTTTTAAAATATGACTGATAACTGAACAAGGATAAACATTTTCTTTACAGTTGTGTTTGATTAAAGGATTGTGCTTTACAGTTTAATGTGAAACTGATTAAAAATACAATTCAATCTGTTTCATGTGTTTTATACACATCTTAAAATTTGTGCTCAGGTAATCAAAGATGAGTGCAACCGTGTTCTCTCATTACAAAATAAAAGTAGGGCTATGTCTAAATAAAAAGAGAATGTTATAAGTGTTTATTAACAGTAAAATGCTTAATTTCAGAAAATAATGAAAAAACTGAAAATTCTGTTTGGTGTGTTAACTGACACCAATGTGAGGTCAATCAATTTGTTCTTACACCTTTTAAATGAACAAATGTTAACAACTGAACTGTTTTAGCGGTTACGGTTGTTCACAACCTTTACGTTTTTTTTCATAATGGCGTTTCTCTTTCTTTAACCCAACTCTTTCTCCCTTGCCTGCTACCTTAATTTGGCAGAAGCGGGTAGCTGAACTCTCATGTGATTGGTCAGTACAAATTTCCACGCCCACACAGCCTGTAATGTTGTGCCGCTTAAAATTGGAAGTTGGCTGAGGTCCCGGGTTCAATCCCGGACCTGCCTGTGTGGAGTTTGCATGTTCTCCCCGTACATGTGTGGGTTTCCTCCGGGCACTCCAGTGTCCTCCCACATTCCATAAACATGCAACATTAATTGGACACTTTAAATTGCCCCTAGGTGTGATTGTGAATGCGGCTGTTTGCCTCAATGTGCCCTGCGATTGGCTGGCAACCAGTTCAGGGTGTACCCCGCCTCCTGCCCGTTGACAGCTGGGATACGCTGCAGCAGTCCCCGCGACCCTCGTGAGGATAATCGGTGAAGAAAATGGATGGATAAAACATCTTTTCACATTAGAAATAAGGATAATAATAATATATTGTGTCAAAACTCACACACGAACAAAAACACATACGCAGGACGTGTGTATGAGTGTGGATTAGAAGAAGACAAGCCATATTGCCTTAGCATTTGCTTTAAGGCATCTTTGGGCTCTTAATCCCCAAAACTAATCTAACTGGATTTAAGTCATGAAAAACAAATGTCTGCATAGTTTGGATGAAATATAACATCATCACCGCCCCCTTTAGCAGAATATGGGATGTAAAACGACCAGAAATCATTTTCTGTAACAATAACATGATGAAGATTTGAAATTAAAGTTGAAATCATTGTTCTTAATTATCGTTGATCGACTTTTCTCCAAGGAGACAAAAATGGACAAGAAACATTACACTGTACTAAGATTGGATGAGCAGGTGCTTGAATTTAATTTACATAATAAGTGGTAGATTAGTAGAATTAGCAGTGCCGCCATGATTGATCTTCTTTGCTCCGGGAGGTAATGGTGCAGCAGACAAGAATATGAAATGAAGACGGAAAAAAAATATTGATCATTATGGCGAGGATGATCATTCAAAACCTCATCAAAACACAAAGATTTGTTAGGAGTTTCTCTTGACTGAAAAAGTCATGGCCAACCAACAGGTTGGGGAGACAAAAATGTGAAGTCGTCAGAAAGGCAAAGTAGCTCCAACTTTTAGCTTCGAATGAGACACGCTTTCATTTAGCCATTTTTCAAAAGTTGAGTTGAGCAGGTGCGTGAGTACTTAACAGGAATACGTGGGCGCGTACTTGAATAATAAGTGTGACTGTAGAACCGATGCCTGAAACAGATTGGCTCCATCCATCCGTTCAATTTCCGTACTGCTTATCCTCACGAGGGTCACAAGTGTGCTGGAGCCTATCCAAGCTGACTCTGGGCGAGAAGTGGGGTACACCCCAAACTACTTGCCAGCCAATCGCAAGGCATCTACAAACAAGCATCCCTTTTTACTCACATTCATACCTACAGACAATTTAGAGTATTCAATCAACCTACCAGGGATGTTTGTGGGATGTGGGAGGAAACTGGAGTACCCAGAGAAAACCCACTCAGGCACAGGAAGAAGATCTAAATTCCACATTTGAACCCCGGTCCTCACAAATGTGAGACAGATGTATGAATCACTCATCCACAGTGCCGCCGATAAAAAAAAAAATTGAAAAAAATTGAAATGTTTGCACAGAGCAGTAATTAAAGTGTTCTGTATTCACCCAAAAAGAAAACAGATTAGTGATTCATTGATGTCATCTTTTTCTGATTCCAAAGCAAGATTCAAACAAAAGGTTAGACAGCAGGTATTAGACGTTACTGGTGGATGTAAGAGCTAATTCTTAAATCCCTGTCTAAGTTTAGCATTTTCCATTTCTAGTGTAGCCAAGCAACATCCCTCTGACCTTCAAGTGAACCGAGAGATTGCTGAAATAATCTTGTTGCTGGCAGGATTTGTGTGAGTGTGGTTCAAGAACAAAATCATATATAAATATATACACAGTACACACACATTCATATATGTTTTTTTTTTAACCTCTGTGCTGGTTAACACAGCCGAGACTGCCTCTGTTCCATCTCTTAGAGTCGAGTGTACTATAAAGAGTAACCATGACCTGACAGTGTCAAACTTTTTCACACAAGGAAACATATGGTTATTTTGTTATGAGCACCTTTCACACAAAATGTTGCTTCACTGAAAGGAAAATCACTTTTTTCTTTTTAGCCATATGAGGTTTTGGCTTTTTCCTCAGAAACACAGTTAATGCATCAACCAGTCACTAAACGCTATGTTTATGGTAGGTTGGCGGAGAGGGCGTATAAGTTTGTAGGTATGTTTTGCAATAGGTGGCACTATTCCCCTATGTAGTAATTTAGCACTGGCAATTCGATCTACGAAACTGAATTTAAAGTAGGGGTGTCCAAATGACTGTTTGGGTAACGTTGGTTGCCCGCCATTTGTTCTTAGTGCCCCAAAGAATACACTAAAATTGAAATTAACATCGCGGCACGGTGGCACAGCTGGAAAGCGTTTGCCTCACAGTTCTGAGGAGCCGGGTTCAATCCCGGCCCTCCCTGTGCGGAGTTTGCATGTTTTTCCCATGCCTGTGTGGGTTATATTCAGGCACTCTGGTTTCCTCCCATATCCCAAAAACATGCAGCATTAATTGGAGACTCAAATTGCCCCTAGGTGTGATTGTGAGTGAGGCTGTTTGTCTTGATGTGCCCTCCGATTGGCTGGTAACCAGTTCAGGGTGTACCTTGCCTCCTGCTCTCCAGGAGTCCTGTGACCCTTGTGAGGATAAGTGGCTAAGAAAATAGATGGATGAATTAACATGGTCTGTCTCTTTTTCCTGCATTGTGCTATTTACTGGCAAGGCAGGACAGGAGAAAAATACATTCCTTTGCTTGACAGGGACAGAGAGAGAGAGAGAGAGAGAAAGAGAGAGAGAGCGAGAGAGAGAGAGAGAGAGAGAATGGAACCCCTTGCCTTGTAATGAGCCAATCGATAAATGGTAACTTGCGTTGGGGTTGATTTCCAGTGAACACGTGAGGAGCCAGTGGTTTTAAAAACAGGCTTTATTCCCATCGCTCAGCACATTATCCTTCAGATACTGAGGTGGGAGGAAAATGTCATGGCGGAGTACTTGTGTTTCATGGAGTGTTGGGTTCATGATCAAATTTAGTGCCGTACAGTCTGTTTTGGATAATTGTGTAGGATCATATTTTGCACCGTGGACCCAGAGCATGGCACGATGAAAAGAAGAGAGCTCGATCTATTGATCCGACAAGGTACATGTTGTATTAATATTAGGTAAGCTGATTTTAGATAGATATTGTACACAAAAACTAGTAAACATTTTTAAAAGGTTTTAAATTTCACACATCGTTTGGTAATTCACTGAAGCAACACAAAGTTCTGCCTCTATTTACAAATCCGAGTCGAAAGAACTGATTTTCAAAAAAAAGAGTTGAAATTCCCATCACTACAAGAAAGCACTAACAAAGTGGATACAATAAAACGATATGGGGAGAATTCTAAAAAAGATATTATTCTGTACTGTGGCAAATATGCATAAAATATGCAGCTGTGTGCATTATGCAGCAGTACCCATCTGGGAGCCCTTGACCTTCATTGGCTCCCCGCTTTTCCTCCATGTGGTTTTGAGTGGGAGTTTGACCTCAGCGGCCTCAGCTCAGACATCTTGCCCCATCCAACTCCACACCCAGCACCCAGCTTTAGGGTCCCCTTCAGATTCTCACCTGGAATATTGTGTAAGGAAACAGGTTGGAGGTGAGGTTTTGATTGCTGTTCGATGGTTGGTTGCATATCTCTGGCGTCAGGCAGAATTCTCACATCTCCAAAAGCATCACTGGCCTACAGTAGAATTAGCCAGACAGACATTTACTCTCTAGGGTTGTTCGACCTGAACATTTTTGGACTCATGAGAGTCAAGTTTTCCTTTGTATCTTTAAACGTTCCAATGTATTAGTTCATAATAACAAGTATTGATCTCTCATTAACCCCCCAACACGTCCGGTTCACCCTCCTTTGTATCCCTATTGGTATTTGGACAGCACTTGTGAAGTGAGAAAGTAATCTCATTGACAGTTGATGGTAATTGTAGGTGTTTTAATGTCCTCCATTACATGCTGCCACAGGACGAGCACTAGCTTTTAATATCCTGGCTGGCAAGAGAGCATGACATAAAATTAAAGCTGAGCAAGGGTCAACTGTGTGAGATGAGATATAAGGACCCAATCAATTCTAGGCAGTTGACAGGATCTGGTCGAATTAACACTGAATTGAGGAAATCCGATCCTGAAGGAAATCAAGTAGCTCTTTCACAGCCAAGAGGCGGCATATACAAACATGTTCTCCATGCAGTCATATGTTAATAAGAGTCAGAATATTACTATATTCAGTAGACCGCAGACCTCTTCTATGGTTGTACTGTGCTGTTACGCAAAAAAAACAAAAGTCTAAGCAGCCATGCAGGCAATGCACCGCGTGAAGTCATAATCAGTTCATAAATCAGCATGAACAACATGCGTTGGTCACATAAATCTGGTGGTGTGTGAAGGATGACATCAGATGATGAGGACTGTAGCATTTATTAGGGGTGGGGGATTCTTCCATTGTTGTGTAATCCACAAAACATTCCATTTTTATCTTCAGATTGTCAATTTTAAAATCAAAGGAATTCAGAGAGTTTGTGAGGCTATTTGGTAATATCTACCGAGTTAAATTATTACGAAGAAACTTTCAAGTTGGTAAAGAAGCAGAGCCATGTGACGAGCATTCAAGTCTCATCCCCTGTGCTCGGAGCCTACATATGTTTGCTGCTTGGATTTCTAGCAATCAAAGTTATGATTTTCTGGCTGTGCCCCCCCATGACTCCTACCCAGGAATCCTTCATATCTCCATGTGGAGCTGTGAAATCTATTTAGAGCGTTTAGAGCAGCTACAGGTCCCCGACACGCTGCCTGAAGCCTCGGGGCTCACACAACCGTATTAATATCCACACAGTGGAAATTTGGCATTTGGGTATTCTACATGACAAAGTGCCTTTGATACCTGTTAGTTCCACCATGAAATGAAGAACAAAGTTGAAGTGAAATCCCTGCCAACAACATTGGGGATAAAAAAAAGGAGGCCTTGTTTCAACATTTTGTTTTGTTGTTGGGCAAATGTGTTTCTTCTTATTTTTTGGGGGGGAGAAAAAAAATCATTACTGGTTTGCCTCCACACCTTGTTCAACTCCGTTAACAATTTTAACATCTCTCCTGATGCTTTATCTTCAGTCTCACCCCCCATCGGGTCTTAGGCTCTATGGGGTGTTGCAACATTTCACTGCTTTTTGAAAAAAAAAAAATAATAAAAAAATCCCATGAGTAGTTTGCAAGGATGTTACCCTGATATTTTTATCCAGTCAAAATGATAATCTTAAATAAACATTTGATGGCCATAAAGCCGTTTGCTGTCTGCAAGCAGCGGGGCAAAATAGCTGTCACCAGTGCACGACTCACTGAGGGTTATACCCGAGTGACCATTCAGGTTGAGTAAAGACCACTGTGGGGAAAATGAAACCAGCACCTCCGTGCCACTCTTTATGTACAATCTGTATTTATTTACTTGACCCCAGAACAAAATCTGCAGCATAATGAAATTTGATAATGCACCTTGTATACAGGTCTTGACATTTAACAGGTTTGGTCACTAGCCACGGTGGCTAGTTTACTTGTTTCCCAGATAAACTAGCCACTGAGCAGTTTAACAGGCCACAATGTTTATCATATTAATATTTTCCTGAATATATTCTTTAATGGAGAAAGAATGCTGATAGAACTTTTGCCTGATCAAAATGCATCCCGCAAAAGTGGATAGTTGGAGTGACGGTGCCACCCACCACTGATGATATTTGGTGAGATGGAGGGTGTGACTGTCAAAGCCCCGCTTATATGGCCTTGGGGTTTTTGGCACCAAATGTTCAAGACCTGACTCTGTCAGGTCTTTGGTCTCCTAAGGCTTGTGAGACAGACAGAGTGACAAAAGAGGTCTTGCGCTGACAGAAAACAATAGAAAAAACTTGACTGTCATTACAAAGTGTGCAACAACATTGCTGAAAGCCTCTCTTAAAATAGGGGGATTAGGTTTGTGGGGGACAAATGAGATGACGTGACATTAATATCCAGGTGTTCTCACTCTGTTATCACAAATTGACGAAAGAAGGTTTTTGATAGTGTATATTAGAATTTGTTGTTGTTATGGCTATTCAAAAGAAAATGTCCATCCATCCATTTTCTGAGCTGCTAATCCTCACAAGAGTCCTGGGAGTTTTGTAGCCTACCCCAGCTTTCTTTGGGCAGGTGGTGGGTTACACCCTGAACTGGTTGCCAAACTGGAGTGCTCGGAGAAAACGCACGCAGCCACGGGGATAATATGCAAATTTCACACAAGCAGGGCCAGGATTTGAACCCCAGTCCTCAGAACTGTGAGGCCAATCCTCTAACCAGTTGTTCCACTCTGCCCAAAAGAAAATCTATTGATTTCTAATATTGGTTTGTTCTATTCCTGAATGACCTATAGTGCTGGCCAGAGAGCAACAGGTCAAACAGGTGGAAACCATCTTATGAGCTGTTTTTGGGAATGTTCTTAGCGACACACTATACCAATGGTGTCAAATTCGTTTTTGCTGGGGCCCACCTTGTGGTTACGGTTTCCCTCAGAAGGCCGTTATGACTGAAAAAATAAAAATCTTGAATTTCCCCATAGTAAGTTTTTTCAGCTTGTCCCATTAGGGGTTGCCACAGACGCACATATTTGTTTGGCACAGTTTTTACGCTGGATGTGCTTCCTAATGCAACCCTTCTCAGGAAGTGGGATACAAACCCACAACCCCTGGTTTACCAAACCAATGCTCTAACCACTGATACACGGGGCTGCCACTTTGAGCGCTTCATGATATTTAAATTTATCTACTAATTTTGCAAAATTATGTTGTGGGACCTGTGCACTACAGCATTGTTTGTGTCCAAGCTTGCAAAAAACAGCATCATCTTTTCTAAGGTAATGGCTTGTGTTGGGCTCATGGGAGGAGTGCTGACAAAGCTTTTTGTTTTAGGATTTTTAATCTGTGTAACAGATACTGTGAATAAAGCAAGTTAAGTTTGTCTCAAGATAGATGAAATGAGGGATCCCAAGATAACACCGAGGTTATGATACTTTTGCCGTTATCGATTTAGCAAGTAAAGATTTCAACGGGAGGAGTTTTGTACAAAAAGCTATGCTAAAACTATGTACTGTCTTCCTTATGTTCTCATCTTCCTGTTGCGTTAGTGGGGAAGAAGAAGCAGAAATATGGAATAAGAGTGCAGGGAAAAGCCACAAAATTAATGGTCTGCTTGTTTAGTCCAAAGTGTACCTCACTTTCTGTTTTTTTAAAGCTACTCTACTATTCTGTTCATATGACTGAACAAAACCAAAATACAGTAACTATTGAGGTATTGCTTGAAAAAATCACCACCAAACTATGCTGGACTCCAGAGAACTGAGTAAATGGTATACATACTGTATACCACAGGTGTCAGACTATGGCCCACGACGGCAAATTGAGTATCAGCTTCCATGATTTTTGTGTAAATCTGTACTAAAATTTCAAACTGTCATATCATAAATGACAATGTAGAGATATTGCAACCAATATTGTGGGACCAAACATCAACAACAGTTCAAAACCCCCATTACCCTTGATTTCCGATTCCAAAACTAGCCCATAAATTTCATGTGTAAATATGATGAGGTGGTTAAAGTTTTTCATGGTTTCACAGTCATAACGGCCCTCTGAGGGGAAAATGACACCCCTGCTGTATACCATTTAAAGTTGGTGATAATGTACTCTAAATGTGTGAATGTTTGTGAATGTTTGTTTATCCCCTCAGCTGGGATTGTGCAGGTTTAGCCGTGATCACGGTGAAGACAAGCCTGATAGAACATGACTAGATAGTGATACATTTTCATGAATGGCAAAGAAAAATACCTTATTAAATGTCTTTTTTTTTTTTTTTGGTCCAGCTCTTAGGTGTTACAGCCTTAGCAAAGTACGCACCTCATACAGGTAAAAGGTACTAAAATAGTCTCCCTCTCCTGCACTTTCTGATTTGACTATAAGTATGATTACCAGCTGTGTCTCTTCCATGAAATGCGTTTTAAGCACATGATCACAACTTTTTCATGCCCCACTTGTGAGTAGCTCAGCTTGTTCTAATGCAATAACAAACTCAGTGACCATCTGGCCACATGCTAATGACCGCTGCAGGCCATTAGAGCAGCCTGTGATACAGTACAATACTGTATTTGATACCAGCTTGGAATTAGTTATTTGTGACAATTTTTTTAATAGCTGATTCAAGTAAAGAAGAAATGTCAAATAACTACATTGATTAGTGATGTTGAAAATCTATGATACAACAGGGAAGAACAACTTTGCAACAGAGCTCTGTAAAAAAGCAGAAAGCCTGATCCACCCATCCATTTCTGTATTGTATGTCCTCATTATTGTCGCAGGCAAGCTGGAGCCTATCTCGGCTGACTTTGAGCGAGAGGCAGAGTAAACCCTGGAATAGCAGTAAACCTACCAGCTCTTCGAAAATAAAGCCTTCCACTCCACCCGTCTACAGGTAGTAGAAACAATGCCTGAATAGCAAAACCATCCGTCTATGACTCTCAGATGCATACTGATTACATGTGTGTAAACATTTTTAGGAAGCTGACTGTTTAACCCTGGAAGAGTTTAATTTAATTCATTAATTAATAAATTATTCTACCGCTGTTAACATTTTTCAAGGATTTTTAGACAGGGGAAGGGTCATGCAGATTCCAAAGGCTTGATGGATGTTGGAGCCAATAATGTGCTCAACTAAGACTTAACTTGAATTTAATTTAAAAATCAGCGCTTGTGCCAGCCGGTGGCCCTCCACACCTAACGGGCCAGCAGGCGGCAGTTGCTTGGAACAGGTGTGCTTGTTGGGAGCCAGTGTTTGAATGGGAAGCTTAACAATGCTGCCTGTGCACGCAGTAGTTTTGTTTCGATTATTAAAAAGCATTTTGATTTTGATGAACTTTTGTATGTACGCATATGACCCAAGACAACCAAAGAACAAATCACATTCATGTACACGCACCAGAACGCTGGAGAGTGGACCTGTGGAAAGACACAGACGTTGTTTAAAAGTAAGTCAAGCTAACTTTTTATGTCTATGTGAGCGATTTTACATTGATTCTGATTGAATGTGAACTGTGGATATTGTTGGCATTATTTGTTGGGATGGAAAAGGCTACAAAAATGTAAAGATTGATAGGTAAACAGTCAAAGGTATATCCAGAAAATGGTAAATTCAGTATGACGTCATCAGTATTGATGTCAATCATAAGTTAGAGTCCAATAAAACAGGAAAAGGCCATTTGTGGTTACTTTGTCATACACTGCACTGAAGTGATTTAAACTCCATACAATAATATCCAGGACTCGAGACTCGTCTGCAGGAGACACAATGGTTTCATTCGGTGAAACGGGTTCGGTTTTGATATTGTATGAGCACTGTACTTAAAGTGAGTGCTTATGTGAACAATAGAGACATTCAACATTAACATCAAGTACTGTATGTGTTTGCAGCAGTGTTTCAAGGCAGGAGTTGGCCTCTCTTCCCCCAAAAAGCATTGCAAGCGAGGAAGGGAACATAATGCTGTTTGAGACAGAGCTGAGTCGCTCTTTGGATTCTTGCATTGTCACTTTGAACTAGTTTAGCATCTCCCCATGCAACTTGGCGGCTGAACAGGGGACTTTTATGAGTGCATTTAGCACTAAATAATGGAAATGTGAAAACAAAGGCATATGAAGCCTCTCGGTGTAGTGCACCACTTAACTGGGAGTTGCTGCGAATTAATCTGGTGCTTATTGCGGCCAATGAGTGATGGTTCTGGAAAATCACATTATATAAATGGAGGAATGCTTCAAAGTATCTGGTATAAATGCAACACACTGCGACACATACCTTCGTTTAGGTTCTTAGGTTTCCTTATGGGAACCCTTCGATCTGTTAAAGTTTAGAGAAAATATAAAATTATGACATATGACTGTCTTTAATCAGCATTTTAATGTCACTCTTGTCTGGCAGCTATTTTTCTGTTACTGTATAATCCCAGAGTGTTTACTACTAATATGGTTAAACAAATTGGAGAGACTGAGCAGCAGGAGAATACAGCCCCCAAAATATTTAGCACGCACCTCGTTGTTTCTTCACGTCCATGTTGCGTACACCCCTTCAAGATGAAAAGCTAACCTTGTGCATATGTGTGTCGTTTGTAGCAAGGTTAAACCTGACTGAGCACCCTTGAGCTCAGTGCCAGCTAAGATGCAGCAAGCTAATAACTTCAATTATCTCAGGACTCGCCTGCAGGCCACTGCTGATAGGTGTATGGTGTTGCTTTATCTGCGTTATGTGGAGACTTGAGCCAAGAAGCGAAAGCAAAACATCTGGCATCAGAGGATACACATTTATGGTTGCTTTTACTTATTACGCCCACAAGCATAAACTTGGATCGTCATATTGATTTCTTTCCAGAATAAAACTTTGATATTTTGGAATTTGTTCATGGCTGTGGTATTCCTCACTCAAATTGGTTGTTTTGGTCATTACTTAATTTGCTGTTTCTAATACAGCAAATTATAAGTCAAAGTGGAATGCAGTCTGCTTTAATGAAATATGAAACCACATGAAAAAGAATAGTTTAGATTGACTGCTATATATTTTTTAGGACCAAGCCTTTAAAAAACATTTGTCAATAGAAAAAAAAAAAAAAACAACAAAACTTTGGGTAAAAAAAAAATTTACACACTAAAACTGGACACCACTGTTGCACATGTCATCAATAGCTCAGTATATCAAATTCCGAACAGAATAACACTTGGATTCTCCAAAAGTGGATTAATTAATTCCAAGATCCAACTCCAGCCATCATAACTTGTACAACAATCTCTCAAGGAACATTTGGATATTCTTAGAGGAAGAAGAACCCAAATATAAATGTAGGACATTTTTGATACTTTCATTCAATCAGAATTTGATATTCCATGAGACAATAGCTCAGAGACCACATCAAAGATTTGAAAACAATATAAAAAGAAAATACAGCACAGTGGAACAGCTGGTAAAGTGTTGTCCTTGCAGTTCTGAGGACCTGGGTTCGATCCCGGCCCCACCTTTGTGGAGTTTGCATGTTCTCCCCGTGCCTGCGTGGGTTTTCTCTGGGCACTCCGGTTTCCTCCCACATCCCAACAACATGCAACATTAATTGGACACTCTAAATTGCCCCTAGGTGTGATTTTGAGTGCGACTGTTTGTCACTATATGCCCTGCGATTGGCTGGGAAACCAGTTCAGGGTGTACCCCGCCTCCTACCCGTTGACAGATGGGATAGGCTCCAACACTCCCCGCTACCCACGTGAGGATAAGCGGCAAAGAAAATGGATGGATGGATATAAAAGGTAAAAAAATAAAGTGAGCAGCATTTAGTATTGATGCTAGTTGACTCCTCTTGAAAGCACAAGCAGAGGTTCTTCCTCTACATGTCCTTGACTCCACCTTCTTTTTTTTTTTTGGGGGGGGGTAGTTAAATGTCCGTTGCTTCCCATGCCAAATATTCAACATTTGAAAAAAATCCCAAGTCAAACAATGGCGTGTGTTCCAGTTCCACTGAACAGCCATATGATGTACTGTAGCTCTAAAGACAGCAGCAATATAAGCTTCAGTGCACTCTTCATTATATACTTAGGTATGCAAGTGTGTCACTCCATTTTTAGAGGCACTTTGGAACATATTTAAAATTCAGACTTCAATAAATTTGAAGAGGGATAGTGTAAAACAATGCCTTAGGTTATGCATTTGCATTAGTGGTAATGAAGTAAAAGGGGTAAACCCACTGTGTGAGAATGTGGAAAAAGATTATTTTGGGTGATAAATTACAAGCAAAACATGTAGTCAGGGGGACATTTTCGGAAAGAAAAATGTTCAATGTTTTGCTATTCTCTCTTGGCAACACAGCGACCAGTGTGTGCCAAAATTAAGGCTTTGTACTTAAAAAGCAGAGAACGATTTGAAGAGTAAGAAAGAGAATGAAAGCCCCCGAAACAAAGTGTATGCATCAGAAAATTGTAACAAGATGAGGCAGCCGCCGAGCCACCCTAGAAAACCAATCCGCGGGGTTTTGAAGACGTGGGGGAAAAGGTGAAGGAGAACAAAGTTGAATGTGGAGGTGGAAGTGTGGCAGACGGGACGTATCAGACGGAAAGAAAGATGGGATGGGAGAGGAAGAGGACTCAGAGGGGCACGCAGAGGACAGCAAATAGAGGTCGAAGACTCTTGCTTTCACTTTCATTTCCCCCTCTTTTGCTTCTAATCTCCTCACCTCCTCCTCCCATCATCGCCACTTCTCCTTGCACGAAATCTGTCCGCATATCCAAAGTCAGACTGCTGTACCATCAGCGGGAGCGGTAATAGAGGCGACCGCCATGCTAATGTTTAATTCATTGGTGTGGCGAGGACAACAGGAAACAAAGAAAAAGAGAAGAGGGGGAGGAGAGATTACCATTTCTTTCTTTTTGTGTGGCTTTGTTTGGAGCCAAGAGTAGATAAAATGGTAGTGTAGGAGGAAAAGGAAAAACAAAGAGGATAAGAATACAGAGAGAAACACCATACGTCTAGGTAGAATAACGAGTGCAACGTGTGGTGATTATGGAGGTGTCTACTGGGTTGCTCTTTGGAGTAATACTGACAGAAAGCTGCTGTGTGTGTGTGTGTATGTGCCCGCAAGCAATAGTCCTGACACTGCCCTGTCACGCTCCCGTTAATCAGAGCCTGATTAAATATCCTTTTACAAGAGCAGGATTAGGGCAAGTCTTATTAGGTATGTGTGCACGTGGGTTTTTTTCAGTCAGAAGTTAGCTATTGTTCCGTCCTTGCGCTCACACTGAGGACACCTACATAGAAACCGATATTTTAAAGATAAAAATGCAATTTTTGGAAAATAATCCAGGGTCAATAAAACAGAGTGTG
Source organism: Syngnathoides biaculeatus (assembly GCF_019802595.1). Classification (NCBI taxonomy): domain Eukaryota; kingdom Metazoa; phylum Chordata; class Actinopteri; order Syngnathiformes; family Syngnathidae; genus Syngnathoides; species Syngnathoides biaculeatus. The sequence goes on from NC_084661.1 coordinate 195,949, forward strand.
TGTCCCCCGCTCCCCTTTAGCATCCCTCAATTTTCAAAGCTGCATGTCCTCCGTTGCTTGAGTTAGATCCTATCGCAATGCAAGATGCAGAAAGTCCTCCGGACGGGCCAGTCCATCACGGCGCACATTTTGACCACTAACCCATTCACGCCTAGGTCAGCTGAAGGCCCCATAATACTCATCTTTTGGGAATGCGTGAGGAAGGTGGAGTACATGCAGGAAATCCAAGAAAGTAAGGGAAGAACTTGCAAACTCCATGCCGGAGTTCCTAATTCAAGATTAACAACCACTAAAGCACTTACTTAAAAAAAGGGATTAACATCTATCCATCCATTTTCTTAGTCTCTTATCCTCAGAAGGGTTGCTTGCGGGAGTGCTGGACCCTGTCCAAACTGTCAGGGCCCAGGAGGCAGGGTACACCCTGAACAGGTTGCCAGCCAATCACAGGGCACGTGGAGACAGACAACGTTCACACTAACAATCACACCTAGGGGCAATTTAGAGTCTCCAATTAATGCATCTTTCTTTGGGATGTGGGGGAGAAACCGGAGTGCCCGGAGAAAACCCACGCAGGCATGGGGAAAACATGCAAACTCCACAAAGGCAGGGCTGTGATTGAAGCCTAGATTTCAGAACTGTGAGGCCGAGGCTTTACAGCTGCCCCACCGTACCGCAGACGTTAACATACTTAAATTAATTTTAAATAATGTTTTCTTTTTTAATGAGCACACAGCAGGTGTTTTCAACATTGTTCAGTATATTTTGATGTCAAGTTTGCATGGATGGGATACGACCTGATCTCTTTAGACTAATATCTGATTGTGTTCTACTGCACTTACTGATCAGTAAAATGAGTCAGATTCATAAAATTTAATGATAATAGTGGATAATTTTTATGCCACCTTGGTTTTATATGGGTAAATGTCTCCCATGTTAAAACAACCGCACAATCTTATTCACAAAAAAATTGTGATAACTTCAAGGCGAAATTTACCGACAGAGTAAATGGTGGTGGCCCACTGAAATGCACATCTTGCGTAAGGGTAAAGACAAAAGTACATAACAGTAAATACATAAACATAATTGTGATGTGTAATCGCTGTTTCATCCTAGCACTTCAGCTCACAGATCCCTCTGGTGGACTACAATAACATAATGAGGTTCTGTCCAGTGGCGTTAACAGAAAAGACAGCTTGAGTTGCAAAGCACTGTTGGTAAAAGAACCCAAAGAAGGAATTCTGAGGACACCAAGATGCATTTATTTTTCATGCCTTTCCCGTTATTAATAAAATTATATGCAAATGACTTACAGTATGTACCTTTTTTTATTTGATCATTTTTAATATATGGTAGAGTATTTAAATATCCAACAGCATGGAATTGCATTGCTATTCATTTACACGTCATGTATTTTCAGATAAATATTTTCTCCTTTCATTTGCACTGTTGCAATAGAATTTTATTTGGGCTCTTTTACTTGTTCCCACGAACCGGTAGCTTTTGTTCAGTTTTTTCTTTGTAATGCTCAGACAAACACTCTAAGACATCACTACTACTGGATGTCAGTGAAAAGTATTTTGTGCCAGATGGTGCTCACAGCTGAAAAAAAAAATTGCGAGAGAGGTATTTCTTGAAAAATAGTCTGAATAAGAGGTGGGCACGAAAGGCAAGATATTTCTAGTGCATCATGAAGGATAACACTTTTGTCATTGGCCTCTGGGTTCAGATGGTATTTCCTGGGTCAGGTCAGAGCTTTTCCTAAAGCATGAATTAATGTCATTAAGTGACAAGTTTCCAACTAAGTCAGCATTAAATCTAATTAACACAAAGTTGATGTGATAGACTAGATCAGCCACGTATATGTCAGCCTAATTGTTAGTGGCACTGTGTTTCTGTGTATATTGTGCTGAGCTGAGGGAAGTGAAATACAAAGCCATAGTTAGGGTTGGCAGCGGCAAGGATGAGGGCAGAGGTTGTTAAGGAATATTTATTTATCCCATGAGGAATGGGAGAGTTGTATCCGGACAGGGTTATGAGATCAGGTCCACAATGGTGGGGTGCTGGCTGGCGCGAGGCAACGTGAACAAGGTATGAGTACAGGTGAGGGTGCAGTAACTCTGAGAGGAATACAAATACAAGTTCAGATCAAGGCAAGAGTGCTCCAGTATGAGATGGATCTAACTGAATATGACAATTTAAACCCTGCAGTGTGGTGGAGTTTTGGACTTCCTTAAAGACTGCAGTCGAACATGAAAATGACAGTTTCACCTGGGTCTCGGCTCCGACACGCATACAGGAAGGAAGAGGTGGCGCTCAAGGAGAAGAGGCAGCAAATCTGACAATTATTTTGGGCTTTAATATGGCTGCTGCCTAGTGAGACTTAACGAGCTGTGCAGCACTTGTCTGGTTATTTGATCCATTTTTGTTTTTAATGAACTCCAATCAATGTAATAAAACTGGTCTTTTAGAAATGATATTTCTGTACAGATACAAACACAGCTTGACGTAAACCCCTATGGTTTCCCAGAGTTACTCGTCACTAGCTATAATTTTGTTGCTGGTTAATAGGCATTATCTGTAACCGACTTCTTCCACATTCACTTTACCTGGTTGAAGCACTTAAGAAAACTCGTAAAGTTATTCTCCTTTATCATTGTTTCCAGTCAGATAAGTGGGCTGTCTTCACATCGACTGAGTGTGTGGCCAAACACCACTTAAGACCAACTCAATCGATGCAGTTTGACAAATATATGGCTTTTCTTCCTTCAATTTTTCCATTCAATACACTTCTCTCTTTGTCCATGTTTGTACAGTTTGTTGGGTGCCTGGGTGTTTTCATAGTTTTCTAAAAGAGGATCAAATAAAAAAAGGACCATTTGGCAAGCGTACACAATACAGAATAAAATTATATACTTTACAAAGCAGATTTATTAAAAAAAAAAATAAACTCAGACTCACACTACTTGCGGTGCACGACTTAACGGATTGACTGGCTAACAACGTTTACACACACTTGTATTTGAATGATGCTACTTAGGGGTCACTGCAAACTTCCCAATAAACTCACAACACTGCGCGCACACCATCCACAGACTAAGGACTGCGTCAAATACATTGCTTCTAACCCCAAGCGTGCTTTTACGCATCCACAAAATCCTCTCAAATAAATTTCTCAAATATTATTGAAATCCATAAAGATGAATACATTGAAGGATTTATAATCGTAACATCCATCCATTTTCCAAACCGCTTATCCTCACTATGGTCATGTGCATGCTGGAGCCAATCCCAGTTAAACCTTGAACTGGTTGCCAGTCAATCACAAGCCACATAAATAACCATTCACACTCACATTCACAGCTATAGGTTATTTAATGTTTTCAGTCAACCTAACACGGATGTTTTTGGGAGGAAACCGGAGGACCGACCTGGAGAAAGCAGTGACAACCTGCAAACCCCACACAGGCGGTCCCAGGATTTTAACTCAGGTCCTCAGAACTGTGAGGCAGATGTTAATAGGTCTTCTACCATGTTGCCTAAAGATGAACATATTTCCCTAAGCAATAGTAGACTTTGTGGTGTTTTTTGCTTCAAATAAATACATATTCCAGCAAATACATACATACATACAAGCCCTGGATACAGTACAAACCTTACTACCAAATACATTGACATTCAATAGCATGTACTTCAGGCCAAACAATGAGCTTCATTAGTCACGGTACAGATGAATGGCCATTGACAAAAAAAGAAAAAAAAAAAACCCTGAAAGTGAGTTTAACAAAAAGTAGAATAGACATGAATGGCATTAATTATAGTTTATAAATGAAACACTTTGGCAGCAAACCTGATTTATACAAGAGAGTAATAAAGGACATGCATAAAGGAGCCACCAAACATTTGGAATAATATGCAGGACCGGGGTGAAAATAAGAGGAGGATGAATCAAGATGCCAACAGTAAATTGAAGTTGTTTATTCAACAAGCAAGCTTGCTGCTTTTTGAGAAAGTTAACCTCAAATTTAGTCTTAAATGAGAATTAAAAAGAAATACAACAAAGAGAAATTTGCATACACATGGGGAAATTGTTTCATTTCATGTTGGTTTTGTTATCTTTGTCTCATGGTAAATAAGAGAGGGGAAGGGGGAGACATTGTAAAAACTATTTGCCAACATGTCTGTTTTGTAAAAGACTTAATGTAGTGTGAAATTAAACTCCTCCTTAAAAAGCATCCTCTGCAGCAACAAAACGGCACAGTAACCGCTCGTGACGTTCAGGCTTGTCCACCCAAAAATGAAAACTATTCATTTTGAATGGTTGGAAGGTGAAAAGTGATGCTTTTGGTTTCTGTAGTTGTATATTGATTAGTCATGCATGCATTAATGATAGGGACATTCCAGTTTAAGGAAAAGCCTTACATTTCCCTTGGCACACGCAATGTGAAATTTGCAGAAAGGTTCTTCATTTACAGAAATAGGAACAGGTATTGAAATTGCATATGTTACATAAAAACGTTAGTTGCTGTAACATTGCTCATAATCAATCTTTTTTTAAAGCAAGAAAAGTCATATAAATTATCATTTGTCTTTCCATATTTAGTTTAAAAATACTGTTTTTTCCCCCAGCATGGGACTGTGTTACCACTTCGAAACTTGGAGCCTGGAGTCAGACTCTGAGGGAGAACAACAAATGAAACCCTTAAGATACACTTAAAAACATAAAATTGCTCTATTCAAGTTTTGGATGAAACTCTCTTGAAACAAAAGAGTGCAAAAATGTATGTTAGTCCTCGAAACATCACACAGACACACATCTGTATATACAGGGCGTCCCAAAAAATGTATACACATGAAGTAATTGTAAACTTATTATAATTTGAATAATTTTTAACATGTAGAAGAATGTACAAATATCATTATTTAAAGTGTCTTATGAGAATTTTTACACAACATAGCATTAAAAATGCTTAAATTGGAAAGCTGTAATTATTTCTGCAAGGTGACTTTTTTTTAAAGCAGTAATACTTTGCTTATCACCGAGGTTGAGCTTTAACACATTTTATGTTCTTACTTTTCACTATAACAGCGCTTAAGTTTTATTTATTTATTTAAGGAAAATATTTGAGGAACTCAAATTTTTTAATTGTTACGAGTTTTATACCATAAATGACTTGATAGAGGAATAACTAATTTCAATGACTATTTTTTCTCATTAATTTGTAATTATAATGTCTACATCTTCATAAATTTCCTCTGAGGCTCGATTCAAGACCAAAGTTGGAACAAAATTTGATTTTATTCTTAATACATTTATTAACCTCCAGACTATACAGATCATTTTGATGCACTCACTGCAATGGAAATACACCTGTGCTTAATTTATCACAATATCTTCTATAAATGAATTTTAAAACTTTCTCATAACCCCCCCCCTCCCCACTTGTCTGTGTAACTGAAATCCTGTTGGCAAGAGAAAATTGAGAGAGCTACCGGCACTCTAAAATCCATTAGCCCACTGAGCCAAAAACTAAATTTCTACCCTTTCTATTTCTGATTGTGCGAGAGGGTCTACTTGTGCTTTGCTTCTACAGGTCGAAGAATTGGTCAGCCCCCCTGTAGGGCACTTCTCAGCGGGTCAACAAAATAAGTCTAGATATGTTGTGACCTCTCAGTTATCAATCTCTCCATGGAGGGCCTTCTCCATTACTCTGTGCTGGTGAAAGGAGAGATGGAACCCCGCACTACTCCTTAAGCATCCTCTTCCCCAATCTGCCCTCAACTCTTTGTGTGCGTCTGCTACATGCACTGCAATCCGTTCTTCAACTTCTCTCTCCAAATTTCCCCTCCCTGCTCCTCGCACTATATACACTCCACTCGAAGATCCTTTCTGCTTCAAATCCAGCTTTCCACTTCAGATACCCATCTTCACACATGCACACAAACAGACAGCAGTTGAAGAGTGAGAGTCCATGTTAATGTTCAGGTTCACATGTCAAGTGGGCCACAAGTGTACGTGTGTGTGTGTGTGTGTGTACGTGTGCGTGTTTACATATGTTCTGCCATCCTAAGGGTGTTGGTTAGGTCAGGGGTCAGTCTCTGTATCATTTCACAGGTTACAGTTGACCATTTCTTTTGTGACTCACCGCTGGAGATGAATAAGTGCCCATTGTGACTGAGGGGATAAATAAAATGTCTGCAGTCAGAGTCTGACTGGGCTGTGTGTGTGTCGAGGTTAGTGTCTGAGAACAGCTCAGCTTGGCCTTGCGTCAATGCAACTTAAGTGCAGCCATGCATAACCATCTGACAGCTACCCCTCCTCCTCTAGTTCATCCTGCACTCCTCTACTCTCACTTGCCATCTACCGCTCTGTCACATCCCAGTTGCAAACCCACAGACGAGGACATGTACTCCCAGTTGGTTTTTCAGGCTGTAACAAATCCACCTGTATTTGTGTGCGATTATTTGCTTTGTTACTTGATATTTAATTTGGACACACGCTCTATGCTGAATTTTAGAGTTAGAGAGCTTTATTCTTTTCAATTTTCTATCAGAGATGCATTTCCTGAAAATGACAGAGTAAATCAAACCAATTCTGTTTTCCAGCTATTTCTCCTACAGCTATTTGTTAATCTTGTTTAGAAGTGTAATTCTCAGCTCTTCAAGAGTCAACAATTTGTGGACATTATTGGGGTTATTAGGTTTCCCAAACAAATTTTCAACAACCAATAATTTCATGTAGGGTCAATTTGTTGTCAACATGGAACTTATTTGGTATTTAGGCATTTTAAGTAACGTTTTTAACATTCATAAAGTGTTATAGTTTTGTGACAATGTTGAAAAAAAGTGAAGGACTCCACCGCAGGGAAAGAAGAAGCCGCCACTGGTTTCTTTTAGGCAGCACATGGAACTTCCTTTAGCAACGACTGCTGCTCCGCCACACCTAGTTGACATTACACCGCCCCCTTCCGCTCTTACAGTCATAATTATAAATGTTACAGTACTTACGCAGCCCATCAATGTGTTTTATAATGGCAGCGTCCACCACCGTTTGGTTAGCAAAACAGTCTGTGCAACGTAGAGCAAAGATGAGCTAGACATGCTGCTTATGTTTACTCTCGACAATAATGGAGAAAGTTAAAAAAGAAATGCTGTTGTCTCGTAAGATGCCATAACTGTTGGGGTATGTGAATAATGAAAGAAAAAGTGGTGAAACCGGATGAGATTTTCTCTTTTTCGAGTGGGAAAGGTCTGGTCTGAAGCCAAACTAGAAAGTGCAGAATGAGATGGTGTGTAATGTTAAAATTCCACCTTGGCACAGCCAGATCCAAGAAGAAAGCCCAGACAATACGGTGCACAAAAAGCTAATTCTGTATTTTAAATATAGGAGGCAACATAACATTAAGGCTGGCTGCTTGAAAAGTAGATCTTGGGGTAAAAAAGTCTGGGCACCCTTGATTCAGACTATAATATAGACACTAAACTGAACTAAGATGTAGTAGCCAACGAAATCTGCCCAGCCCTTTCCCTTCAAGGGGCGTTCACTGTAGTATATAATACATACAGAAATAAGGCTTCTCTTCAGCAAAGACTGTAATTAACATCAAATCAAGACTGCCTCTTCTTTTTATTGGCAGTTTTATTACCCAAAAGGCAATTTCAAACTGGGGAGATCCTCCTGTAATGTCCATGTCCCCAATTTGGTAAATTGCTGCGCTCCATTCAAGGCAGGTCAGCAGATACAGGAGGTGGATGGCGCCAAAGGTGCTAGCGATGCCAGAATGTCTGGTTGATCCTGTCAGCAGAAAACGATCCAGGAGCATGAGTTGGATAGTATCGAATTCACAGTCAACCTGAGTTAGTGAAATCATACATTTAAAAAAAAAAAAAAATGGATCTTTTGCTTCCTTAGTTTTTATATTAGTGGATTCATTAGTTTTAACATTCCTTTTTCAATCATATGGCCTTTGTCATCAAAATGTCATTTTCATTTTAGAAAAGCGTCTCTTGCTCCATCCATGTACCCAATGCTCTATTTTCGTGCAATATTAGGGTTATTAGCGCGACAGTTATTCACCTTGAGATTTAAAAGTGCTGTAAAGCCTTGAGCGGTTTATAAATTATTCAGACATTTCTATATTGCAGTTCCATAAACATCTGTGCAAAGAAATCGCTTTTTTCATACTGTACGTGTAGTGAAAGCTCAACGGCTGCCAATAAATTCTATGAAACTGATTAGGTTGCGGACAATGTGAGCATGCATTTTGAGTTTAGATTAAATATATTCAGAATTACCTGTTCCAAAGTTAAAAACTGTCGCCATCATTAATTTTTTTCTGGAAAAGCAGTGGTTTATATTTTAACATTCTTAACAGTACAACAACGGTAAGTGAGGAATGAATGCAAATTGGATGCAGATTGTTGGATATTCTGTAACTCTATGTGCAACATAAATGCACGTAAAAAAATTCTATCTTTTGATCACAATTGACAATTTACAGTGATGAGAACTATTTGTTGGTTAAGTATGAGACTGAGCCTTCTTCTTTTCCTTTCGGCTTGTCCCGTTAGGGGTCAACACAGTGTGTCATCTTTTTCCATCTAAGCCTATCTCGTGTATCTTCTTCTCCAACACCCACTGTTTTCATGTCCTCCCTCACAACATCCATCAACCTTTCCTTTGTCTTCCTCTCGCTCTTTTGCCTGGTAGCTCCATCGTCAGCACCGTTCTACCAATATACTCACTCTCTTGTCTCTGAACATGTCCAAACAATCTAAGTCTGCTCTCTCTAAACTTGTCTTCAAAACGTCCAACTTTGGCTGTTCCTCTAATGAGCAAATCTGTAATCCTATGCAACCTTCTCCAACTCCAATCGAGAACCTCAACATCTTGATTTCTGCTACCTCCAATTTTGCTTCCTGTTGTTTCTTTAGTAGTGCCGTCTCTAATCCGTACATCATTGCCGGCCTCACCACTGTTTTATAAACTTTGCCTTTCATCTTATGGGAGACTCTTCTGTTACAATGAACACCAGACACCTTCCGCCAACTGTTCCACTCCACTTGGACCCGTTTCTTCACTCATCTGTCAGTCTATCCATTACTACCGCAAACAGGAAGGGGCTCAGCGCGGATCCCTGATGCAGTCCCACCTCCACTTTAAATACTTCTGACGCACCAATGGCACACCTCACCAATGTTCTGCTGCCTCATACATATCCTGTACTATTCTAACATTTCTCCGCCACACCAGACTTGCGCATGCAGTACCACAGTTCCTCTCTTGGTACTCTGTCTGGCTTTCTCTAGGTCTACAAAGACACAATGTAGCTCCTTCTGTCCTTCTCTGTACTTTTCCACGAGCATCCTCAAGGCAAATACTGCGCCATTTTTTTAAATTAAATAAAAAAATTAAATTGGCAGTCACCCACTCCTCCTTCAATTCAAACAAAGAAAAGTCAAAATACACTCAAAGTAAATCACCAGGGCTAATATATGTATATAAAAGTTGGGTGACATTCCCTGAAAATTTTGTTAAGACTTCAAATTGAACAAGCTCATATGTATTAAAAAATTGGGTTGACTACATAATGAAAAGAGGTATGAGTTCTTATTAGGACATTTGGTCCCTGTAGAGTCGCAGTTCTGTAAAAAAAAAAAAAAAAAAGAAATGAAAAAATTACTTGTCTCAAAAAAAGAAAAACTGTAGCATTTTAGAAAACGCTAACAATATCTGTTGCACATTTTAATCTTCTCAAAATCAGCTCTGTTTTGGATGATGACTTTTTTTTATTACCAAATTATGTTTGTGTCCCAATCGTGAGTCAACAAGCATACTGTGTCAAGCACCAGTTGAAAATAAAAATACAGGACAATTTGGGAATAGCCCTAATTTTCATGGAGCCACAAAAATAGGGAGCTCGGAGAGTGAGCTATAATGGCTCTCTTTTTGAAAAGTGAGAGAATTTCAATGCGCTGGGCTTGTTTCCCTGCTGCCTGGCGAGGGGCTCTCTCTTTCAATACGGCCCTCTCAAGCTGCACAACACAACACTAGTTGAAATGGAAGCCAAATTCAAGTCAGCAGCATTCTTTTCATCCCCTAGCTAATTACCTGCAGAGTGGCCGTATGCTGATGAACGCACCCCTTTAAAAAGTTTATTCCAACCTTTAGAAGTCAATCAGAAAGCAAGTGAGCTCAAAGAGGCTAAAAATAACACCCATCTTTTGCATTTTGGATGCAATATTCCACGGGGTGTCATACAAAAGCATGGCAATGTGATCATCTCGTGTAGAATGAGTTGAAATGAAGAGTTCAGACGCAAAAGCAGATATCCATTTTTGTTGTAAACAAAAGATATAAATAAACGAGGCAAGGGTTAGATGTGATGATGCTGCGTTTAACTCTAATTAGTGAAATAATTCCACAAACTTTTTCTCCTTCATTCCTCCATTTTGGCCTGTCTTCATCGCTGCACATTGTCATTCTAACGGACTCAAGACACATTTCATCTTTTCTCACAAACACATTTTCAGAGATGTTAGCTGTGTAAGTTATGTACTCGCTTTGCTTGATAAAATTATTCCTACATAAAAGGGCAAATGACATTTAAAGGAAATTCCTGTCCTTCTCCGTGAAGGCCATGCACTAAACCTCATGACAAGATTTATTTATCCTAATGAAAAATGCCTCCTCAGGGGACCCTTTGAGAATGACCCTCTAACCTTACAAAATGTCCCAACATTCGTGTTAAACATCTTTTCCGGCCTGTCTATAAAAGAGGAGCACAGAAACTGCATTTTTTTTAAACTAATTTTGTGTCGTAGCCATATTAGTTCTATGTACCACTGTTAAAATATGCCCCTTGAGTGATAGTGGCTGCAGGAATTAGAATAAATTCCTTTATTTAATTGTTCCTATATTTTAATGACTGCAGGCAAAATGAGGTAATTTATTTGTTGCTAAGGATGAGAGATGGTCCCCAGCCAAGGCTGCCAAGGGAGCAGTGGTTAATTGCAGTAGATTGCCTTATCTTCCCGTAATTATGCCTGTCTCTTTGGAGTTTCTGGCTCTAAATGGCCAATCGATACAATCTGATCACAGACAAGGTAGAGATGTGGGACCCAGACCAGACTTTGAGTCTTAGAAGTCATTGGCCAGAAGACTCTTCCACTATCTACATACAAATACTAAATACACTATCAGAGCTTACTTTGGTTTGAAAGATGATCCTATATTGCTTATTTGGCTTTAGGTCAATGATTGGAGCAAGTTTTTTATTGTTTTTTTCTTGGTAGTTTTGGACAGAGCATAGAGGCTTGATAGACAAAAATGTCTTTCAGACCTCGAATGTAGTGGCGCATTTAAAATCCAAACATGGTAGTACAATAAGTATCTGCTGAAGTATTTGCCAGCAAGAACTGAATTTGAATAATTTCATTTGAAATTCAATTTATTAGTTTGAAACACAAGTCCAATGAATTTGAAATTTGAATTTATTTTTTTAATCTGCAATGAAAAGGATCTATTTGCATTATTATTATTATTGCTATTATGCAGTGGACAGTGAAAGGTCTGGCGCTACCATACCAAATGATGCCACTATGGGTGAGGGATTTATTATAACTGAGGAAATGACAAAACGTGAATGGAACCATTTCAAAAGTGACTACCAGGTGTCTGCATCTGTGTCTATGTGGATTGTGGAAGAGTATGCTGTAGTCAAGTCACATATGCAGGATGAAAGTTTTGCCAAATATAGTTGGAGACATTGACCTTGGAATATGGATTGAGGTAAGGTACAGAGCAGGGGTGTCAAACTCATTTTTGTCATGGGCCACATTGTAGTTACCATGTCTATCAGAGTGCTGTTATGACTGTGAAACCCCCAAAAATCTTTAACCACCTCATCATGTTTACGCGTGAAATTCATGAACTTGTTTTGCAATCAGAACTCAAAGGTAATGGGTTTTTCAACTATTGTTTTTTTTTTTTTTAACAAAAACCATGCAAGTTGACGAATCTGGCCCTTGGTCCTTGAGTTTGACACCTGTGGTATCGCGTCTATGAGTTGCAAACAGAATATTGGGAAAGCTAGGGGACAACAGAGAATGTGAATGTGGCTGAGTCACAGTTACCGTACAGAGCAGAGCAATGACTCGAGGAAGAGCTGGCCTGTGTAGCAGCGCAACATCTTGCTACAACATGCTGCAGAGGAAGGTCACGAGAGCACTGATTCAGCAAGAGATGCAGGCATCAGTAGCGGAGGAGCCAGTGGGGATGGTTGGAATGTGCCAGAAGAGGGCCACTGACTGGCTTTCTGAGTCATGAAGGCAAGCATGCAACCCATCCGTGACCAGGTAGCGTCACAGGCTAGACATTACAGACCAACTATATATTCGTTGTACTTAACAGAAACTTAACAAGAATTAAGTCTGTCAAGTCATCATTTCCTGGGCATTTCCTTACATTCTTCCCATTATTTTTGTTTAGAAAAGCCAACAATAGATACTTTTCACGTGACGTCATGAGTTACATGACTTTTTTTTGCAATGCCTACTGGACCGCCAACCTCCAAAACAACTCACGTTTTTAGTGATCTTTTTGTGAATATTGGCTTGCTTATAAACATCTTACAGCCTTTTCATCCTGGTATTTCATTGTGTGACTTATGATTGTAAGAAAGGACAGGAAAAGGGGTCTGACACTTGAGGAATTGTTTACCTTTTGCTGAACATTCAACTAATTTACTGTGGTGTTCGCCACACTTGTTACATATCTTTACGGAGGTCTTTGGGCTGTCAATATGCCTTCTAGCACCTGCAGTGTAACTTTGCCTTCCAGGTTTGTGGTGGATAATGAGAACCCCGTGGCTGTCGCTAGACATAGCCTTTAGCTGCACTTTTGCTAACTCGTGGGAGCGGGGTACGGCCCCTGTCTGAGTAACTTTTCGTGCACACTCGGTGAGTTGGTAGCGAAAACTATGCGGTCTCTGACCATCTCATCGCTGTTTGTGTAGGTACAGTCTTTAACCAACAGCTTGAGTTCTGTCCCAAAGTGCTCACATGATTTACAGTTACCTTGTGCCTTCTCGTGAAACTTATATCTAGCAAATACGGGGTTGGCTTTTGGAGTGAGGTAATCAGAGAATTTTTTTTAAACAAGTTTTTCACAACTTATCTTCGTCTCTGGTCAGTCTCCACGTATTGCTGACATCCCGTCCTTTATTGCCGATCCACAGCTGGAGGAAACTGTACTTTTCCTCTTCAGCTCTGTTTTTAAGTGGTCCCGTGAACATGAATTCGGCGTGTTGCTTGAATCTCCACCACGCATCTGATAAATTGGATGAATTGGAATGGCGAGCGCCTCCTCGTTGTCTTGGTTTTTTTTTTCCCCCTGAGTCAGTTTTTTTTTTTTTTTTAGGGAGTCCGTAGTTATACTACCATCACTCTGACACCATGTTATGATCTTGCTGTCGTGTTATTGAATAACGTAGATCTGTCCAACTATACTTTTTAACATGGGTGATATTTATTTCGCTACCCCAACCTCTCTCGCTCATTTCCTTATCATCCTGTCTCGTCGCGCCACGCCGACGTCGACACAGTCACGATAACACCACACTTGCTATATACGAGAAGTACTATAGCTCAATCTAATAATAACGGGATGATGCTTGCTCTCGAGTTTCACATGTGGCTTCTTTTTTTATTCCTCACTTCAGCACAAGTGCCTCAATCACCTCTGATAACAGTGTTTGTTTGTCAAAGGACTTTCACGATAAAAGATCAAACGATCTTCTTCTTCTTCTTTTCCTTTCGCCTTGTCTGGTTAGGGGTCGCCACAGCGTGTCATCTTTGTTCATCTTAGCCCATCTCCTGCATCTTCCTCTCGAACCCCAACTGCCCTCATGTCATCCCTCACCACATCCATAAACCTTCTCTTTGGTCTTCCTCTCGCTCTTTTGCCTGGCAAGTCCATCCTCAGCACCCTTCCACCAATATACTCACTCTCTCACCTCTGAACATGTCCAAACCATCGAAGTCTGCTCTCTCGAATCTTGTCTCCAAAACATCGAAGTTTGGCTGTCCCTCTAATGAGCTCATTTCTAATCCAACTCAACCTGCTCACTCTGAGCGAGAATCTCAACATCTTCATTTCTCTACCTCCAGTTCTGGTTCCTGTTGTTTCTTCAGTGCCACCGTCTCTAATCCGTACATCATGGCCAGCTTCACCACTGTTTTGTAAACTTTTCCCTTCATCCTAGCAGAGACTCTTCTGTCACATAACAAACCAGACACCTTCCGCCAGCTGTTCCAACCTGCTTGGACCCGTTTCTTCACTCCCTCACCACACTCACCATTGCTCTGGATTGTTGACACTAAATATTTGAAGTCCTCCACCCTCGCTATCTCTTCTCCCTGTAGCCTCACTCTTCCTCCTCCACCTTTCTGATTCACGCACATATATTCTGTTTTACTTCGCCTAATCTTCATTCCTCTCCTTTCCAGTGCATGTCTCCATCTTTCTAATTGTTCCTCTGCATACTCCATGCTCACTGCAGATCACAATATCATCTGCGAACATCATGGTCCAAGGGGATTCCAGTCTAACCTCATCTGTCAGCCTATCCATTACCACTGCAAACAGGAAGGGGCTCAGAGCTGATCCCTGATGCAGTCAGACCTCCACCTTAAATTCCTCTGTCACACCTAAGGCACACCTCACCATTGTTCTGCTGCCATCATACATGTCCTGTACTATTTTAACATACTTCTCTGCCACACCAGACTTACGCATGCAGTACCACAGTTCCTCTCTTGGTACTCTGTCATAGGCTTTCTCTAGATCCACAAAGACACAATGTAGCTCCTTCTGACCTTCTCTGTACTTTTCCACTAGCATCCTCAAGGCAAATAATGCATCTGTGGTACTCTTTATAGGCATGAAACCCTACTGTTGCTCGCAGATACTTACTTCTGTCCTGAGTCTAGCCTCCACTAATCTTTTATATTATTTTGGGGTCCCACCACCAAGTCTCCTTCTCCCCTTTCCTACCAGAAGACACACCAAGTACTCTCTTGCCTGTCTCTCTGATTACCCTTGCTGTCGTAGTCCAGTCTTCCGGGAGCTTCTGCCGTCCATCGAGAGCCTGTTTCACCTCTTTCTGAAAGGCCGCACAACATTCTTCCTTTCTCAGTTTCCATCACATGGTTCTCTGCTCTACCTTTGTCTTCTTACCCACCACCAGAGTCATCCTACACACCACCATCCTATGCTGTCGAGCTACACTCTCGTCAACAATCTCCTTCAGATTACATTGTGTGGTCAAAATATAATCCACCTGCGTTCTTCTACCTCCGCTCTTGTAGGTCACTATATGTTCCTCCCTCTTCTGGAAATAAGTGTTCACTACAGACATCTCTATCCTTTTTGCAAAGTCCACCGCCAACTGTCCCTCAAAGTTCCTTTCCTGGATGCCGTACTTACCCATCACTTCTTCATCGCCCCTGTTTCCTTTACCAATATGTCCATTACAATCTGCACCAATCACAACTCTCTCGCTGTCTGGGATGCTCAGAACTACTTCATCTAGTTCCTTCCAGAATTTCTCTTTCAACTCTAGGTCACATCCTACCTGTGGTGCATAGCCGCTAACCACATTATACATAACACCCTCAATTTCAAATTTTAGTCTCATCACTCGATCTGATACTCTTTTCACCTCCAAGACATTCTTAGCCAGCTCTTCCTTTAAAATAACCCCTACTCCATTTCTCTTCCCATCTACTCCGTGGTAGAATAATTTAAACCCTGCTCCCAAACTTCTAGCCTTACTACCTTTCCACCTGCTCTCTTGGATGCACAGTATATCTCCCTTTCTCCTAATCATCATGTCAACCAAATCCTGAGCTTTTTCTGTAATAGTCCCAACATTCAAAGTCCCTACACCCAGTTGTAGGCTCTGTGCATTCCTCTTTTTCTTCTGACGACGGATCCGGATTCCTCCTCTTCTTTGTCTTCGACCCACACTAGCTGAATTTCCACCGACGCCCTGCAGGTTAGCAGTGCTGGGGGCAGGCGTTGTTAATCCGGGCCACGACCGATCCGTATGGGATTCTTTAGATGGACGCTGATTTTTGTTTGGCATCGTTTTTACGCCGGATGCCCTTCCTGACGCAACCCTCTGCATTTATCCGGGCTAAAAGATCAAATGATCACCATAGCTAAAACATTACAGTATACACTTCTCGCTTCCTAGCCATGATATGTGGATACAATCTTGCCGTCCAAAATGGCATTGTAAACAAAAACCCGTGGTCGGTGTGACATCATTGAAAAGTATCTATTCACTACTCTCGTAACACAATATTTCTCAGCTGTCTTTTCTGGACTTTGTTTCTTAAATGTTTTTTGCTCTATTCCTAAAATACTTTGAGTCATGCAAAGCTTATTGAGTTACCTTGGATCTGAAATGAGCAATGTGAATAAATTTGCCTTCCCTTGCTTTTTAAGTATAAAAGGCGCTGTATAAATAAAAGATTGAATTATTGATTGAATGAATTGTAAGTTTACAGTATTTGAAAGCCTGACTGATTTTTCAGAAAATATTGCCCAACTGTGACTGTGTAAGAGAGGAAAAAAAACCCATTCAATTGTTTACTGTATTACCAATAAAGGTATTCTGAAAACACAAACAAAAAGGCACTTGTTTTTATACAGTGAGATGATTAATTGAAGATAAAATTTTGGGACAAATAATCTCATCAACTGTAAAGCTTGCAAAAACCACATTGCAAGATTCAACAATGAAAGTTAAGATGCTTGGCTGTGGATTAATTGAAGTTGTAGTCATGCTGATAGCCATTTTGGTTTAGTTGTACTGCATCACCATAGTAGTAAATCAGATGCCAGAATAATAAAAGCAGCACTCATATCACTTACATATGTCTGGTTCAGTGGTTTTCAAACTTTTTGGGGCGTTCCCCCCTTTGTGGAGATTAATTTTCTCTGACATTGGGGGGGGGGGGGGGGGGGCGTGGCCTACCACTGAAAATTGTGAGGAAGAGTAATTGAAAAACTGTCAAGCGGGGGAGAGCGGAAACAATCTGCACCCCCAGTTTGAAAACCACTGGTCTAGTGTCCCATTTACTGTCTTTAAATGAAAGCTAACTTTTCAAATCTAATTTTACTACAAAGCTCCAAATGGTTTTTTCATATGATCTATGGTGAATGACCTTAGTTTCATCAATTTTTTACCCTGTGCTTTGTTAAACCTCTGTCCCTCTCCTCATTCATATAGATCAAACAACAAACAAGGACCGATCTTTCATGAAAGCAACCCACCAACCGACTCCCCTTGCTCACGTTTCCACAATCATCTCTCCTGCAGGTAATTGACTTCCAGTCAGATTTGCTTCACTTTTAACACTTCCATAGCTCCATTCTGAGGATGGAGTGAATGGTCCTTTGAAGTGGCTACCGGTTTGGTTATAAAAGCCCTTGGCATCCCTGCACTGATTGAGAATCAGGCGGTGTCAGGGTCAAACTGGCAGGTGGAGGCTCGAGTTGCATCAGGATCTGCCTTTATCACCGGGCCCTCTTCAAAGAGAAGATGGGGTTTTGTGATAATGAGAGGGTAGCTTGAAGGAGTGGGGGAAAGAGAAGAGCTTGGGCTGTTGCACCGCATTGTAATTGTGACAGGAGCAGCTGCCTTCTCTCCTGGGGTTCCGGGACTCTGCAGTGACACCATCCAGCAGACAGTAATTAATCGAACAATTCTCTCCGTCTAAGGTGATACAAAGGGGCTGAAGACAGAGTGAAGGGCAAAAAAAGAGAGACTGAGAGAGACCAGACATGCAGTACTTAGCAATAAAAGACCCAATGGACGGGCCAAAATGTGTTAGATATCGCCACATAGTCATATAAGATTGTGTAATTGTTTGTACAACATTTTATATTTGTTATACCTTATAAGACTCAACTCGGATCTAAATGACAGCACTGTAAAGGATATGCATACTACTAATACTTTATTGCATACTTCATAGTACACACATGTCCCGCTACTTGTCAGGGAAAAACAACAAAGCATCTCTGCATCTTCAATCAATCATTTTTCGAGCAATGACCTCTGTAAGCAGAAGCATCCACATAAGATTGCTCAAACTGATCAAACTTTGGCCTAGACCAAGTGAAAACTATTACGTGTGTTTTGTGTCATTGCACATCCTGATTTATATATTTGCAATAAAACATTTCAGCTCGGAAAATCTGTAGTCGTTGAAATCAAAGCAAATTATGACTTGGCAGTCTTTAACTAAATTTCAAGAGGTAAACATATAAATAAATCTGCTCATTCAAATTGCTTGATGTAGTTGCGATTAATTGTTCTCTATAAAAACAATTTGTGCGAGCAACAAATTTTTCTTGCTGCTTTTACCAATGGCTGAGAAAACTGTTCACGGAAAATATACAATGGGGAGTCAAAAAGTAATGACACTAACTTACTAATAACTGCATAATTTTCAGTTTGTGGTTTAAACACTTCTTTGTTTTATAAAAAAAAAAAAAAAAAAGTTTAAGCCTGTCGTCTTGGTCAGCAGTTTTGGAAATCATTTTTAGATGCTTGTTAGAAGCAGAGAGCTACAATGGAATTTCTTGCTTTGGAAGAGGAACTTTTTCAAAAGATTGCAAGATGTGTATGGGGAAGCTGCAATAGGAAAATTGGGCTCACCTTGTGGCTGCCCCTCAAAGATGGTGAAACAAAATGTAAATGTCAGCAATATTGTTCTAGTAACAATAAAAATGCAAGACTAAAATGAATATTCCGTTTATTGTTTGAGAAGGTACAGAATTATTTCCAGAATCATTTCCTGATCTCAGGATCTCCGCGCATGTAACAGGACGGTTTTGCTGTAGATGTCGGTGGAGTTAAAACATCATAGAAGCATTTAACTAAACCATACCTTATGATTATTATGGGGCAGTAGCAGCACTGTCTAGACTCAGAGCCTAGGGCCGTCACATCATGTACCTCAGTAATTCAGGTGATAGCGTAAATCACACTGGTTTGACATTCACGCGGAGTTACTCTTGGGAGCATACAGTAGTGCTGTTATGTCCGCGTGTGCCTGCGCGTTTGTGTACAATCCAGGCCACCGCTCATGTGGGTGTATCTGCAGTGCTGGCCTCGTTAAGCGGCGAGCAATAATGGATGTCAACAGGGTGGCCTCTTCTGACTGTCTCAACATTAATCACCAGCCCTGGATTCCGCCACCCCTCACTGTTCTGCTTAACATTCATAACGTTATGCCAGAGAGCCAGACACACACATGCACGTGCACACGCCATACACATGTTAGAAAAAAGAAGACACTTTTCACTCAAGTTGGGTCTCAGTGATTTTGTGCATTTGATGGTTAAATGTATTTGTAGTGCACCAGGAGGGAAATCAAAGACAAGACAAATTGTGAATACCACACAGGAGGTCAGTTTTGGTTCTTTAAATGTTACAGTTGGTCTACAATATGAATTAAAATTTACTGTTTATCTGATGGTGGCACAGTTAGAGCGTCTGCCTCAGAGTTCTGAGATCTAGGGTTCAAATCTTGGTTCCACCTGCGTGGAGTTTCCCTGTGCCTGCTTGGGTTTTCTCCGGGCACTCCGATTTCCTCCCACATCCCCAAAACATGCGTGGTAAGTTAATTTGAAGCGTCTAAATTGCCAGTATGATGTGAATGTGAGTGCCAGTGATTGTTTATTTGTGCCCTGTGATTGGTTCAGGATGTACCAGTCCTCCTGCCTGAAGATAGCTGGGATTGGCTCCAGCACTCCCACGACCCTTGTGAGGATAAGCGGGTCAGAAAGTGGATAGATTGATGTTTGTGACAGTGGCTGCACTGTGGTTAGTGGTTAACGTCACAGTCAAGATTGTGGGTTTAATCTTGGATCAAGCCTTCTTCTGCGGAGTTTGCATATTCCGTTGGTAATTGTGTTGGTTTTCTCTTGGTACTCCGGTTTACTGGCACGTCCCAAAAACATTAATGTTAATGGAGACTAAAACTGCCCACAAATTTGAATCTAAATGTGAATGGTTGTAAAACAGGGCTCAGCAACCTTTTTGAGCCTGAGGGGTACTTCTTGAGCACCGATCGTATGAATGGCTATGTGACCTGTTCGCGGCAAATTTCAGACTCAGTTCATTTCACGTACATTAAATATTTTTGTTTTAATTTATTGTAGTAAATGACATTACAGGTATTTTAAAGTTTTAATTCACACAAGCAAGTCAGATTCAGAATTTAAAGCACAAATAATCGTAACAATTTGTGGCCAATGGTATTTTTAGAACATACCTCGCAGGCGCCTTATATGGTCCTCGCGAGCTACTATTCACCCGCGGGTACTGCGTTGGTGACCCCTGTTGTAAAAGGTAATGGATGCAAATGAGAATAAAGGTCACTTTATACTCCCGAGGTCAAACGGTAGACAACATCTGCTTTGGATCAGGTGATCTACGTATTGCCCTGTGCAGCCCCTCTGCGTAGCTTGCCATGCGCTTGTCAAAAAAAAAATTGCTGCACTGTGAAGTCGCAGAGATCATCCCTCATGATTGGCTGGTTTTAGTCACATCTGTGATGACATACTGTTCCTCCCTGCTGCAAATACCACCTAGGTTGCCGCTTTCTTGATCAATTTTGCTGCATAAATAAAATTATCATCAGGCCATTTAGGTCAATTTGTTCAAGCAGACACTATTCCACAGTCACCATTGTTGTTACTTGTTACGGAAAGGGAAGTAAAAGCAGCTCTGGAAATAATCAAAAAGTGCTGAGGAAACTCTGTCCTGTGACGTCGTAGCCAATACCAGATGTAGCGACATCTCTATCTTGAGGAAGAACTGCAGCACATTTTCACAGCTGCGCCCCAGGCTTGTGCTCGCGTATAAAGGCAAAATACGCCTGGGAGAGAGCTGCGGTGACATATCTTAGGGTCTTTAAGGGTTTTATGAAATGGATGTCAATTTCAAGAAATTCTGTCAATTTTCTATCCTCCTTATTCTGCTTAACAGTTTGGGAACTAACTACAAACTCCTGTATGTTTTGCCAACCCCCCAACGCACAGTCAAATCAAGGTATCGTTGAGCGCAAAACTGAACCTCCAATAGTATTTATTGTTGCATAAATCAGATATTACTTTCAGATGAGGACATATTACATTAATCATTGCAAGACTGGGTGAATACTGTGGAAATGCTTTTAGTACCATGAAGAAAGGACAAATTTACATAAGTAAAGCCACGTGTTTCTGCATTTTCTGAGTGTTAAAGACAAATAGTCACATAGCATAAAGGTTCCCATATATCATAAATTCTGTTACTCGTGTATGAATTGACAAAGCTTATATTGGTTATAAAATGGGATACATGTTCTGTGGTTTATTGAAGTGCCGGCTGATTTTTGTCCCTCGGTATCCTGTTCCATCATTTTACCACCATGTGCATCGAGGCTTGCTGCACAGCTTGCGGAAAATGCAGGGCCATAATGTCTCCAAGGATGAAGTTGATATGGTCAGTATGTAACAGTTTCACTTGCATACACACACCCACAGCCAACACTTGTCTGCTTACCCATAGGGATGCACATAGTTGAATGTCTTGTGTGTCTAAAGTTCTGTGACCTCCAAACCGCTGGCCTTACAGTAGTGTCAAGTTTTGACAGGCAATAGTTAAGTGCCCTGTTTGTTTTGTTGAGTTTGTAAAACCCACCAATTATATTGTATGTGTGTGTGTGTGTGTGTGCATACACACACCCATATGTACATATATATATAGATATATAGATATAGGGTACACCCTGAACTGGTTGCTAGCCAATCGCAGGCCACATCGAGACAAACAGCCACACTCACAATCACACCTAGGGGTACTTTAGAGTGTCCAATTAATGTTGCATGATTTTGGGATGTGGGAGGAAACCGGAGTGCCTGGAGGAAACCCACGTAGGCATGGGGAGAACATGCAAACTCCACACAGGCGGGCCCAGGATCGATCGCACCCGGGACCTCAGAACTGTGAGGCAAACGCTTTCCAGCTCAGCCACCGTGCCACCCATGTATATATAAATAAATTAATTAATGTGTGTATAGGCGGCACGGTGATGCAGCTGCAAAGCATTGGCTTCACAGTTCTGAGGACGAAAGTGTAATCCCAGCCCCACCTGTGTGGAGTTCCCATGTACTTCCTGTACCTGGTTGGTTTTCTCCGGGCAGTCTGGCTTCTTCGCATGTCCCAAAAACATCCATTAATCGGAGAGTCTAAATTGCCCCGAGGTGTGATTGTGAGTGCGAATGTTGTCTGTCTCTGTGTGCACTGCGATCAGCTGGCGAGAAGTTCAGGGCGTTTCCTGCCTCCTCCCCGATGACAGCTGGGATAAACTCCAGCACCAGAGGTACCACTGTAGTGCCAAAACATTTTGTCCCGCAAGCTTGCCTTTTATTTTTATTCCTTAAGCAAGGGTGTCAAACTCCTTTTTCATCCAGGCCACATTATTGTTACCATTTCCCTCAGAGTGCCATTATGTTTGTGAAACCATACAAATCTTTAATCGTCTCATATTTAGACACAAAATTTATGAACTAGTTTTGGGATCAGAAATCAAGAGTAATGGGTTTTTCAACAGTTGTTCATGTTTGGTAATAAAAAAAAATGCTTGTAATAATTCAATGTTATAATGTTTTAATGCAAAACAATTTTAAATGCTGGTACAGATTTCCATAAGAATCATGAATGTTGACAAACAATTTGCCTTCACGGACCACATAAAATCATGTGGCGGGCTAGATCTGGCCCAAGCACCTTGAGTTTGATACTGTTCCTTGATGAATATTAAATACTGGAAATATATTTTGTAGTCAAATGAATCATGAGGAAAATACTACCATGCAATTGGTTTCACTTTTTAATTCAAAAACATTGGTCGGGAAAACCCTATATGAAGTAGATGAAGGAAACGTCAACATCCCGCAGAGTTTCAAGCAGTCAATTAACAATGACTTTCAGAATCCTGTGAAGGCCAGAAAGTGGCAAGAAAAAAAAAATGTACAACTCTTGCCAAAGCTGAAATCATGACCTGTGTGAACGACTCACACATTCTGACACCGGCTGCTTTACAGGGCATATGAGAGCAAAGGTGACTAGAACAAAATGTGTTGTTGCAAACGTGATGATCAGCTCCCTGTGTCCAACCATCTGCAGTATGTAAGACTCAGCAGGAGGACGATGAAATGAGGTCAGCTCAGCTTTTGAAGCTGGCAAGCTGCAGGCAGACGAGGCACCATGCAGGGACTGGAAGCTAACATCAAAGACAATCAACCAAAATAGCCAAATATTATTACGACTGTGTGTGTGTGTGCGGCTCGCATTTGGGCATGCGTATGTATGTTGCTTAGTATGCCGATGTAGGAATTCCAACAAACATGAGTCACTTTGTCCCCAATTTGCTGTTGATGTAACATGTTGAACGGTTTTAAAATACAAATACAATTCAGACCTAGAGGCCTACACTTGGCTTGAACTGATTTTAAATTGTATAATAATATGTTGGATGGATCCATCCATCCATTTTCTGAGCCGCTTATCCTCACGAGGGTCACGGGAGTGCTGGAGCCTAATCCCAGCTGTCATCGGGCAGGAGGCAGGGAACACCCTGAACCAGTTGCCAGCCAATCGCAGGAAAAGACAAACAGCAGCTGCACTCACAATCACACCTAATGATGATTTAGACTTTCCAATGAATGCATATATTTGGGATTGTGCAAGGGAACCAGAGTGCCCGTAGAACATGCATGCAGGCGCATGCAAACCCTGCACTGGTGGCCCGTGATTCGAACCCCGTTCCTCAGAACTGTGAGTCCAACGATCTAACAAGTTGCTCCACTGTGCTTCCAATCTGTTAAATACTGGAAAAAATAACACTTTTCAAAATGTATTACAAACACATTCACACAGACCAACACAAAGCTGCATTTGGTGATGGATAAAGTACACTATTTTGTTTTGACATTTGCTGAGAACATTGACTGTATTATGTTTACAATTGTTAAATGAAAATGGAATTTCTCCTCTACTTGAAATGAATATAATAAACAGCAACTGGCACATTTTTGCTGTACTTCAAATCAGTCTGATAGTGGTTCATGTAACTTTCAGCTTGTCTCATCAGAGGCCGCCACAGCACGTCACTCACATTTTGTTCAACACGTTTTTTTTCAGCTGCCCATCTTGGAAAAAAAAAAAAACACCAAGTCTGTTTTTTGGGTCTTGACTGGGTATCAAGGATCTGCGCTGTCTGCATTAAAGAAAAGCAACATTTGCCACTACTCTGCCAACGCCAAATAAAGAATGTACAAGCCATTGTGGTGGTGTACAAAGGCAAAATCATAAAAATAAAAAAAATAAAAAAAGCCCCAACCAACTCAGAAGTAACGCAAAGCAGAATCCAACCGCATTTTGGAATCTGGTTCGAGAATCCATTGAGTCGAGCTACACCCACCCCCAAAACAGCCCCACACCCCACCCATGTATATGTACTCTACTGTCACCTGGTGGCCATGAAATACACACAGAATCATCTCAATGCCCATTCAAGAGACACAATTTTCTTTTTACTTTTCTGGTCATTTCGATGGTAAAAGGTTATTTGATACAACTCTTTCTCTTTGTCTCTTTTGATTTTTTTTTGTAGTCTTTTAGAGTAAGGTTGAATTTGAGAGATACCGGTCCCAATTATGGTTCTTTCGTTTTGATTCCAGTTCCAAATGATTCTCAATTCTCGTTCTTTTAGGGGGCTTGGTCAAAATCATTTACGTGGTTTAAATAAATGTATCCAAATGATCCAGTTTCTTTGCAGTCTGCTGCGTGAACTAAAATAAACATTTTATGAAAGGTGTTCTTTGTAACAACTATGGATTAATAGGCAGTGTTTGTGGAACTAAAGCAATTACCTCCATATTAATGAATTATTGTTTTGCCTAAAAGTTATAAACGGCTTCTGTTGAAATAGTTATTAGCAAGTGTTTTATCACGTGAACGTGAAATGTTTTTTATGCGCAAGTTTTCACTGGACTTTGAAGCATGATACCTTTCATTTACGCATCGGAAGTCAGCATTTTGGCATAAAAATTAACTTCACACGACACCAGTAAAGTTTAGATTCTAGGGGTCGGGAACCTTTTTGACTGAGAGAGCCATAAAATATATTTTAAAATATATTAAATATAAATATAAAAATAAATATTTTAAAACGTAATTTCAAAAGGCCCATGCAATATTTAAACACTAAATACAGGTGTAGTTGCGCATTTATGTCGAACCAACACTTTTAGAGTACAATACAGTCTCTGAATTCTTTTAAATAACATTATGATGTTGCTAACCAATGATGACAAAATCACTTCTTACCATTAATGCGACTTCAGGTGCTTCCTGGTTTTGCTAATGGCTTGACAATCTGTTTCATACACTGTCATATTAATCTTTACTCAGGCGTTGATATTTCCATCCTTTAATCGTGAACGTAATTCAATTTGATTTTCTATCATGCTGGTGAACAGTTCTTGCCGACAAAGGCGTGTCTTTTATTCGTTTGATTATCTTGTCTTGATGCGAACTTGGGAAAATGTTGATTGGCAACGTCGAATATGAACGCTTTGGCATACTCCCCATCTGTGGATTTAAACACACAGCAGAACCCTCCAACTCCACAATGGCTGTCCATTCTTGTTGAAAACTTCGGTGGTACTCGTTTTCTTTTCTTTGAGCGACCTTTGACAAAAGCGTTTCCATAACTCGTTGTTCAGATAAGATCAAAATTAGACCCTTCTGCACCACGGGACTTCGACTACCACGCAAAAACTACGGCAAACTGTCTCTCCGTCATTTACGTTGCCTCCCACACCTAACTACGGCAACGCTACTAGAACAAACCTTCTCTGCACGAAAAAAAAAAAAATCACATGGACAGCGTGTCGTTATGAGGGCTCGGCGAGTCATATGCAACCACCAAAAGAGCCAGTTATGGCTCGCGAGCCATAGGTTCCCGACCCCTGGTTTAGAAGTTTAAGTCATGGAACCAAACGCAAGAAAACATTGATTCCGGTACAAACCCCACAGCTCCGACAAGGCATAAGGTTAGTGTTTGTGATGCTGTGAGACAACATTTTTGTGCATTTGGTGCCAATTCAGTGAGATGTTAAGTTGCCTGTTTAACCTCTGGTGAAGTTTTAGCTCAATGGTAATCTTGTAATGCGACTGTTTTCTTTCTTTCCAGTGGTGTTAATTCATTTAGATTTTGGCTATCATCAGCTCTTCTGTCTTGTTTGTAGACTAAAATAAATGCTAGAAACAGTAAGAGTGCAACCAAGTGTTTGTTTCCTGCCTTAATGTTGGCAGAGATGTATATTATTGTTTCAACTCACCCAATTGGCTCAAGTTTATTTAAGCATCAAAACTGGGAAAGTTTTTTCTTTATTTTTTCGATTCCAAGAGAACTGAAATATTAGTCCCGATACCAATCAGTTCTTGATACCCAACCCTAGTTAAAACTGATTGAATTAATCCACTAAATAGATGCACCATTCTCATATAGAATGCTAGTGTAAAATGCAACACTTTATTCTCGTGTTTTTTCTACATTTATTCCATATATGGTACTTGTGGAGTGCGCACATAGCCATAATAAGGCCTAAGTACATAACCTAACCCTAATACCTACTTCCTACGTCTTGAAAAGATTATCCTGACCAATTATTTTCTAGTGTGGGGTGTGTTAAAAGTGTAAAAATTTCTATCTGATCTGACGTCGAAAAGGTTCTCTCCACAATTGTAAATGTTAATTTATTATATTTAAAATAAAAAAGAATCAAATCACATCAGAGTATATATCATATATCTGTAGTCATTTGTGACCGACCCAGTGACTTAATTGTGAAACTGAACATATTCAATAAGGAAGTGGACTCAAGCTCCCTCTGTTGCAGGACTCGAACATCCGCGGCTGTGTTGAGGGTTTGCTTGTTTCGCAAGGCATCCACTAGTATACAAATGACAAGAGGCACAGTTTGCAACCCAAATGAAATTACCAGATATAAACTATCACATTGTGTGGCGCACTCTAGTTGGTTTTCTACAACCTCTTTTCTTTCATGACAGACATCTGGTTTGCGTGAGGAAATTATTATTTATATATATATATATATATATATATATATATATATATATATATATATATTATATATATATATATTATATATATATATATTATATATATATATATTAGAAATTATATATTTTATATTATTCTTATATTTTTTTGGGCCACACATGCTGTAAAAGCAGTATGAACACATACAGACCCCCCCTCCCCATTATATGTTGGGTCCCACTTATTTTAAAAATCGGTCAAGGCCTCACGCACACCGTTCCATTCGGTTTAACCAGATTGTTCCCGACAATCACTGAAAATGACAACGGGCAACCACACAAAGAGTCTTTGGATACGCGGCTTGTGTTTGATGTTGCATGTAGACTACAGTCAAATTATTTAAAAAGAAAAAAAATATTGTTGTAAAAATGGATTTGTTACTTTGTATTTGAGTTGCTTGGGGCCACTACGGCGGCTGTTTTGTACTTTTGCACTGGCAGTACAAACTTTGAATTACGGAAAAACTAGTGGGTGCTCATGGAAATGGGCGCGGGACCCTACACACTGCTTGGCAGTTCAGTTGGGTTTGATCATATCACTCGGAGTACACCCTTAAAATGTTAAAAAGTTGTTGTGTTGACTGGCTTTACGTTGGAGAAACACCA
The DNA here is from genome assembly GCF_019802595.1 of Syngnathoides biaculeatus. Classification (NCBI taxonomy): domain Eukaryota; kingdom Metazoa; phylum Chordata; class Actinopteri; order Syngnathiformes; family Syngnathidae; genus Syngnathoides; species Syngnathoides biaculeatus. The sequence goes on from NC_084661.1 coordinate 223,812, forward strand.
GCGAAATGATGCCCCAGACTAACAATGTATTTTTCTTTTTACTAAGGCATGTATTTCTAAAGACAATTTGAACCATGACATGCAACAGAGGAATTACTTTGGTGTCCTCTGTCAAATATACACTGACTATGAGATTATTATTTTTTTCTGGATAGCAGCCTGATATGACACTTAAAGTAGTCCCATTTCCATGAAACATTTCACATCCCAATTCCATATTCTGAATGTAAACCTCAGATTATTTCCAGATCATCAACATTTCTGAGACATAAACATCCAGTCAAGAAATTGCATTTGCATAAATACACAACGCTGTCTGTATACGCTGATCTTTCTCCGTCTAATAAACGTGACAGCGAGGACAAGCTGTTTCTCCCGCTGAAATGTATTCTAACAAGCCATGCCTGACAGGCTGGGTCCAGGCATAAATTGGGATGGACAAACTGTGCTTGTGTGTGAGCAAGAGGGAGACAGCATGGCTGTAGAGCCAGCATGGTATTCTGAATTGGCTTGAGAAGCTCCCTCCGGGAAGAACCCTTACAGGTTTTGTATAACTAGACCTCCGTTCTTACCCTTCCATCTGCCCCCCCCCCCATACTCTGTGCTCCCTGCCTCATCAGCTCACCCAACGGAAGGGGAGGAGGAGATACAGAGCTGGGCTTTGCCTTTGAGCAGCATGGGAACGCTGACATGCAAAGACTGGCATCCTTTCATTTGGAACCATCTTGTGACTATCCACCCTTTATTCAACCCAGAATATTCTCTAGCCTACTCTCTGAACTATCCATGCAGCCAAAACAGAAAATAGACTGAGATTTGTATGGCACACTCAGATAAATAAAGGAGTTAGATCACTACTTTTTTTTCATTGGCCTCAAGGGGATTATGTTTTATTATGTGCCTTTTTTCTTGTTCCCGACTTGTTTTTAGATTTGGGGTGCCTTTTGCCTCCCTCTATTTCCCGATTTAACTGCTTGTGGTTTTGTTGCCAGTTTCTGTCCCATAATTATTGCTTTTCAGGTTGTCCTCTTTCAGATGAAAGAGGCACATGGCAACAAAAGGTAAAGCAAAGCCAGAAATAGTTATCAAAGTAGACTGAGCTATATTCTGGAAAAAAAACGAGGAAACTATTGTGCGATGAATCATAAAACAGAGTTTATTAGGTGCACCAATATAGAAACTGCAGCCACTAAATAATTAAAAACAAACAAATATGAGAGAGAAAAAATATTAATTACTGTAGGAAACAAATACTGTACATGTAAACAACAGCCCAACGTGATTTGACTTCAAGGCTGCATCGGAGGCTTTATGTCACATTTTCGGCATAAATCCGATGCTTCAATGTGTATTTGATTTGAAAACATGAACAGTTTAAGACTTTATTGTAGAACGTGTTGAAACATGCATCAACAGTAACGAGAACATGTCATTGACAACTGGGTGGCATTGTTAAGCCACAAGGGTTAAAGCTGGAGGAAAAAAAAATGCTTGTCTGAACTTTATGGTAATGTAATTTATAATGTAAAGTGTACTTTTTCCAGGTTCATACTGTCCACGTGTTAACAGTATTAAGGGTTTTAAGCAACATTTAGATTCCTAGAATTCATATAGCAATAAAAACAAGTTAGCCACTGTATATAATAGAAATAAAAACAAAAATCTGACTTATTTGGAGACTAGTGATGACAGCTTTGTATTAGGTGTTTGGTTTCTTTGAGAACAAAGACACACTCCACAGGTTGCAAAAAGTCAGAAGCCCCACAAATTTAGAAAATGTATTTTTCCAGTAGAGGTGACAATGACAAATGAAACTCTGCTTGATACAGAAATACCAAAAAAATATCTTCAACTGCATCTCATATATGACTAGAATACATATACAATAATCAGTCCAAGTTGTGGGACAGCCCTTAGCTTAAGTACATTGGTGCTCTAACCTTGGCAAGGTGACATTTTGGAGAACCTTTCTGCAGAGTAAGGATATGTCAGAGTAGTCTCCATTAAAAGTTCATGACCTTAAAGTCTGTATGTCACATAACTCCAAAAATACAGAAACTGTAGGCAATTGTTACAGATGGTATTATGGTTCACTTGCACGTCTTTCTGTGCAGTACTGATAGGATTTCAGCTCTTTTTAGTTCGCCGTGCTGAAAAGAGTTCTAGCTTATAATTCCCAAGTAGCTCCTCATATTTCTTTGTTGCTTATTAATTTCCATCCATCCATCCATCCATCCATCCATCCATCCATCCATCCATCCATCCATCCATCCATCCATCCATCCATTTTCTGAGCCTCACTAAGGTTGCAGGTATGCTGGAGCCTATCCCAGCAACATTCTGGCGAGAGTCTGGGTACACTCTGAACTGGTCGGCAGTCAGTCACAGGGCACATGTCAACGAACCATTTGCACTCACATTCACACCTACAGGCAGTTTAGATTCTCCAATCAACTTTGCATGTGTCTTTTTGGGATATGGCAGGAAACCTGAGGAAAATCCATGCAGGCACGGGCATACATGCATACTCAACACAGGTGGTGCCGGAATTTGAGCCCTGGTCATCTGAACTGTGAGGCAAACAAGCTAATCAGTTGGCCACTCTGCCCTTACCAAAATATGTGATTTATTTGTTTTTATTTTTTTGTGGGTGTTGTGGTGTAGCATTTTTGTGTGAATGCAAATTGTTTCTTTATATGTGCTCTATGATGGGTTGGTGACCTGTTCAGGGTGTATGCCCCATCTCCCCCAAAGACAGCTGGGGTAGGCGCCAGTACGCCTGTGACCTTAGTGATGATAATAAGCGTTATGAAAAACAGATCGACGATGGATGGCATTAAGTGTAGCTTCTAAATCCATTGTCATCTGCAACTTAAAATTGATACAAATCTTGCACAAGCATTTTAGCCAATTTATCGGCAATTTCTCAGTTTTACTGAGGTCATAGCTTTGCAAAAACTGTCTCATGAAATTCTAAAAATCACTTTTTTTTCTCATCAGCCTTTTGCCCTTTGTCGGATCAGAAACGCTTTTTGAGTATTTTATTTTTTTACACAACAGTACTGTATTATAGTATTTCCAATATATTGTTTAAGGTCATTAGGTTTGCATGGCAGCATCTGACTTGCTCACACTCTTCCTGTAATGGCAGCTCTCGTGAGGACGTCCCAATGGTGCACACTGTTGTGACAGCATTGTGGTGGAAAATCTGTTGTGTTTGGAGTCATTCATTTAATGATGACTGCTCTCACAAAAGGTCAAAATAAATTCAACAAATAGCAGCAGCTCATGCAACCAATGGAAATGATGGATCTTGTGCAGGATGTCGTGTTGGTTTGTTGACAACTTGAGGCTTTAAAATGCTAAATAATGAATACATAGGTGTGTTGGTGGCTTTCAGCAGGGATTTTGAAATGTCGCCTTAGAAGTAGCACAATTGTGTCTCTGGTTTTGGAGATTATTTGCACGAATCTGTCAAACAGGCTTTTTAAAAAATATAATATACAAATGCAGGAACATTTTTGAATGAGCTAAATGTTATACTGACGACATACATTTTTTTGGGGCCTGCTTGATAATTAAAAAAACTCACATACAAGCATTAAATCAGTATTAGGCACTTGGATATCCTCTTCTTTTCCTTTAGGCTTGTCCCGATCATGGTCGCCACAGTGTGTCATCTTTTTCCATCTAAGCCTATCTCGTGCATCCTCCTCTCTTAACACCCGCAGTCTTCATGTCCTCCCTCACAACATCCATCAACCTTTTCTTTGGTCTTCCTCTCACTCTTTCTCTCATCCTCAGCACATTTCTACCAATATACTCACTCTCTCGCCTCTGAACATGTCCAACCCATCTCAGTCTGCTCTCTCTAACCTTGTCTCCTTCTTCTTCTTCTTCTTTTCCTTTCGGCTTGTCCCGTTAGGGGTCGCCACAGCGTGTCATCTTTTGCCATCTTAGCCTATCTCCTGCATCTTCCTCTCGAACCCCAACTGCCCTCATGTCTTCCCTCACCACATCCAAAACCTTCTCTTTGGTCTTCCTCTCGCCCTTTTGCCTGCTGGAGCTCCATCCTCAGCATCCTTCACCATATACTCTATACTCTCTCTCTGCCTCTGAACATGTCCAAACCATCGAAGTCTGCTCTCTCGAATCTTGTCTCCAAAACATCCAGCTTTGGCTGTCCCTCTAATGAGCTCATTTCTAATCCTATCCAACCTGGTCACTCCGAGCGAGAACCTCAACATCTTCATTTCTGCCACCTCCAGTTCAGCTTCCTGTTGTTTCTTCAGTGCCACCGTCTCTAATCCGTACATCATGGCCGGCCTCACCACTGTTTTGTAAACTTTGCCCTTCATCCTAGCAGACACTCTTCTGTCACATAACACACCAGACACCTTTCGCCAGCTGTTCCAACCTGCTTGGACCCGTTTCTTCACTTCCTGACCACACTCTCCATGCTTGCTCTGTTTGTTGACCCCAAGTATTTGAAGTCGTCCACCCTCGCTATCTCTTCTCCCTGTAGCCTCACTCTTCCCCCTCTACTTTTCTCATTCACGCACATATATTCTGTTTTACTTCGGCTAATCTTCATTCCTCTCCTTTCCAGTGCATGTCTCCATCTTTCCAATTGTTCCTCTGCGTGCTCCCTGCTTTCACTGCATATGACATATCATCTGCGAAGCATCATGGTCCAAGGGGATCCAGTCTAACCTCATCTGTCAGCCTATCCATTACCACTGCAAACAGGAAGGGGCTCAGAGCTGATCCCTGATGCAGTCCCACCTCCACCTTAAATTCCTCTGTCACACCTAAGGCACACCTCACCATTGTTCTGCTGCCATCATACATGTCCTGTACTATTTTAACATACTTCTCTGCCACACCAGACTTACGCATGCAGTACCACAGTTCCTCTCTTGGTACTCTGTCATAGGCTTTCTCTAGATCCACAAAGACACAATGTAGCTCCTCTGACCTTCTCTGTACTTTTCCACGAGCATCCTCAAGGCAAATAATGCATCTGTGGTACTCTTTCTAGGCATGAAACCATACTGTTGCTCGCAGATACTTACTTCTGTCCTGACTCTAGCCTCCATACTCTTTCCCATAACTTCATTGTGTGGCTCATCAACAATTATTCCTCTATAGTTCCCACAGCTCTGAACATCCCTTGTTCTTAAAAATGGGAACTAGAACACTTTTCCTCCATTCTTCAGGCATCTTTTCGCCCACTAGTATATTCTGTTGAATAAGTTGGTCAAAAACTCCACAGCCATCTCTCCAAATTGCTTCCATACCTCTACCGGTATGTATGTCATCAGGACCAACTGCCTTTCCATTTTCTCATCCTTTGTGTAGTGCCTTTCTGACTCCCCCTTAGTAATCATTTCCACTTCCTGGTCCTTCACTCTTGCCTCTTCAACTCTTCCTTCTCTCTCATTCATTTTCTTCTTCATCAACTTCTCAAAGTATTCTTTCCACTATTTAGTACACTACCGGCACCAGTCAACACATTTCCATCTCTATCCTTAATCACCCTTACCTGCTGCACATCCTTCCCATCTCTATCCCTCTGTCTGGCCAACCTGTAGAGATCCTTTTCTCCTTCTTTCGTGTCCAACCTGGTGTACATGTCTTCATATGCCTCTTGTTTAGCCTTTGCCACCTCTACCTTTGCCCTACGTCGCATCTCGATGTACTCCTTTCGCCTCTCCTCAGTCCTCTCAGTATCCCACTTTTTTTTCGCTAATCTCTTTCCTTGTATGACTCCCTGTATTTTGGGGTTCCACCACCAAGTCTCCTTCTCCCCTTTCCTACCAGATGACACACCAAGTACTCTCCTGCCTGTCTCTCTGATCACCTTGGCTGTCGTCGTCCAGTCTTCCGGGAGCTTCGGTTGTCCATCGAGAGCCTGTCTCACCTCTTTCCGGAAGGCCGCACGACATTCTTCCTTTCTCAGCTTCCACCACATGGTTCTCTGCTCTACCTTTGTCTTCTTAATCTTCCTACCCACCACCAGAATCATCCTACATACTACCATCCTATGCTGTCGAGCTACACTCTCCCCTACCACTACTTTACAGTCAGTAACCTCCTTCAGATTACATCGTCTGCACAAAATATAATCTACCTGCGTGGTTCTACCTCCGCTCTTGTAGGTCACTATATGTTCCTCCCTCTTCTGGAAATAAGTGTTCACTACAGCCATCTCCATCCTTTTTGCAAAGTCCACCACCATCTGCCCTTCAAAGTTCCTTTCCTGGATCCCGTACTTACCCATCACTTCTTCATCGCCCCTGTTTCCTTTACCAATATGTCCATTACAATCTGCACCAATCACAACTCTCTCGCTGTCTGGGATGCTCAGAACTACTTCATCTAGTTCCTTCCAGAATTTCTCTTTCAACTCTAGGTCACATCCTACCTGTGGTGCATAGCCACTAACCACATTATACATAACACCCTCAATTTCAAATTTTAGTCTCATCACTCGATCTGATACTCTTTTTACCTCCAAGACATTCTTAGCCAGCTCTTCCTTTAAAATAACCCCTACTCCATTTCTCTTCCCATCTACTCCGTGGTAGAATAATTTAAACCCTGCTCCCAAACTTCTAGCCTTACTACCTTTCCACCTGCTCTCTTGGATGCACAGAATATCAACCTTTCTCCTAATCATCATGTCAACCAACTCCTGTGCTTTTCCTGTCATAGTCCCAACATTCAAAGTCCCTACACTCAGTTGTAGGCTCTGTGCATTCCTCTTTTTCTTCTGACGCTGGATCCGGTTTCCTCCTCTTCTTTGTCTTCGACCCACAGTAGCTGAATTTCCACCGACGCCCTGTAGGTTAGCAGTGCCGGGGGCGGGCGTTGTTAACCCGGGCCACGACCGATCCGGTATGGGATTCTTTAGATGAACGCTCATATTTGTTTGGCACAGTTTTTACGCCGGATGCCCTTCCTGACGCAACCCTCTGCATTTATCCGGGCTTGGGACCGGCCTACAGATTGCACTGGTTTGTGCCCCCATAGGGCTGCATTCTAACCTTGTCTCCTAAACATCCAATTTTGGCTGTCCCTCTAATGAGCTCATTTCTAATCCTATCCAACCTGCTCACTCCGAGCGAGAATTTCAACATCTTCATTTCTGCTACCTCCAGTTCTCCTTCCTGTTGTTTCTTCAGTGCCATCCATACATCATGGCCGGTCTCACCACTGTTTTGTAAACTTTGCCCTTCATCCGAGCAGAGACTCTTCTGTCACATAGAACACCAGACACCTTCCGCCAACTGCTCCACCCCGCTTGGACCCGTTTCTTCACTTCCTTACCACACCCTCCATTGCTCTGCATTGTTGACCCCAATCATTTGAAGTCGTCCACCTTCGCTATCTCTTCTCCCTGGAGATTCACTCTTCCTCCTCCGCCCCTCACATTCATGCACATATATTGTTTTACTTCAGCTAATCTTCATTCCTCTCTTTTCCATTGTGTTCCTCCATCCTTCTAATTATTCCTCCACCTGCTCCCTGCTTTCACTGCAGATCACAATATCATCTGAAAAGATCATAGTCCAAGGAGATTCCAGTCTAACCTCATCTGCCAGCCTATCTATTACTACCGCAAACGGGAAGGGGCTCAGCGTGGATCCCTGATGGAGTCCCATTTCCACCCTGAATTCTTATGACACACCTACGGCACATCTCACTGCTGTTCCGCTGCCCTCATACATGTCCTGTACTATTCTATAAATTTTATTATATATATGTATAAAAAAACTAGAATATTAATACCCTATAGACCTACAGCATGAATTTAGCCTAAAACAGATTTAGCTCATCTCTTTTTTTTTCAATGTATTCTTTCATTGATTTACACATTACACAATAGAGCGTGTTTTCCTTCCTCCATGTAGTCGGTATTCATGTATGATGCAATAAGTTCAAAACATTTTTGTTCAAGAAAATATTTTATTTGTGCAGTCCATATATATAATTTTGACTCTAAACGTGAAAGTAGTTACCATCTGTCTTTGATATAGTGATTGAAAGTGGGAGTAATTATGTAGTAATGAGGATTACCGTTATGTACAGTTGCGTAATTTCACTGTCCAGCAGACTGAATAAGAGTCACCTTTTAACGCTGATGTGGCCTGTGATGAAAACATCCATCGTCCATAACACAGGTGTCAAACACAAGGCTCGAAAGCCAGATCTGGCCCGCCACACAATTTTATGTTGCCCGGAAAGGCAAATCGTGTCTGTAAACTTCTAAGATTCTTGTTAAAATCTGTACCAAAATTTCATATTGTCATATCGTAAATGATAATGTTGATATATTATAAGCATTTTTGTTTTAACAAACATCAACAGTCGTTGAAAAAAAACCGAAACTATTTCCCTTGATTCCTGATTCTGAAACTACCTACATTGGATGTGTAAATATGATTAGGCAATTAAATATTTCTATGGTTTAACAGTCATAATTGTTCTCTGAGGGAAACCCTAACTACGATGTGGCCCACAACTAAAATGACTTTGACACCCCTGTCATTCCTCTCATCTGTACTGAGTTCAATTTAATGGGGTTTTGGATTATGCATATTTGTCTTGAACATGTGATTTGTGTGCGTGTGTTTGGGAGGTTGTTGGTCATTTTTTCTTCCAAGCCAGGACCTGTCGATGAACATTTTTTTTCTTTCCTGTTTCTCAGTCCATTGAGACATTGCACTCAGTGGCTTGGAACTGATTGCCCTGCCAAACCTTGACAATTACCACCAAGGCTTGGATAAGCTTTACTTTTCACTCTCCTGGCTATCCTGCTATGCAGAATGTAGTGGTGCGCAGATAGATTGATACTTGACCCTGGTAATCAATTTCTAGGGCAAAAATCTATATTTTGAGTGATCTGAAGAAGGGGTGGATAAATATTGGATGGCAAGCTAACACTGTTTAATATGAAACAGGTGGCCAACCTGTCAGTACCTGTCAACTGCCTCTGAATTCTCCTTCTGCACCTTGACAGCCACCTTAAGAATGGTGGTAAGCGCTAGGGCCTGGCTCTAGATTGAGGGCCTGGTATCAGTATTAGGGGTGTGACGTGGTTCCCTTGTTTTTTCTTCATAACTGACTTCTGAATTACAATTAAGGTCCTTTCATATCACTATATCGCTCAAATCAGTTGCTAGATTTGTAAACAGTTTTTCCATTTCACCCTCAGTTTGGTTTGTTCATAGAGTAAAAATTTGAAGTGTTTTAAAATGTATCTCAACAAACCAGGAGAACATTGTCACTTTCCTTTAGTTTTAGTCACAAGAATATAAACAAAATGGTGTATGAACTAGTGTTAAGTAAAAAAGCAGTTAAAACAAACACAATATGAAGAAATACTTGGATTTATTGAAAACTTTAATAACTATCTGGACAATCTAGCATGATACAACCACAATCAAATAGCTGAGTGCATTTTAAATTCATGCCTATGACTAGCACATTTTCCTCGTTTGTGTGATGAAAAGAAGACCTGCTATCAGACAGCTATGTACGTACTAACTGCAAACATGCTACACCAAAGATATCTCCGTGAAGCCAACAGTCTAATCTGTTTACATGGCACCTGTAGTTATAACACCATAATGATTTTTCACGGTGTTGGGAGCGTATCAATGACACCTCGCTTCATCCTGTTAGCTGTCGATGCCTTTTCGCAACTACAAGTGTGCACACGCTGCATCACAGAATACAAAGGAGAGATTAAGCCGTTGTTAAAGAGAATAGGTTCAAAGGTGACCAAGGCCACATGGCTTTCACATCACATGCAAGCTGCTCTAGAGTGCTGGGAGCACTGGCAAATTGCTCACAAGAAAACTGCAACCAAGATCCTAAACATGAACCGCACAACTCTCAGGCAGACATGCTAACTAATACGACGTGCCTGTGGTAGGACTCACTGGTAAAATTTATATCGTTACTCATTAGAGGGTTTGAAATTCATCTAATAAGATTTTAATCGAATGCAAATAGTTGACAGGATTTTTTTGATGGGGAGGAGGTAAAGTTTGCAAACTCAAAATGTAGGAATGTGTGCTAATATCCACAAGGGTCCTACTTATTCTTTCAAGTTGGCTGCATTCAAGCTTTTATGGTGTTTAGTCAGTTTTTTGATGACTTGGACTTTGGAGTACCAGAATCAGGAGTTAACTTGAGACACAACAATGTTAAAATAGATTGTTGGTTTGGTTTAAAAGTGTAACATTTATTAATGTTGGGAATGGTGCTGTCATGATCAGAGAATTAGCCCGTAAATCATTTAAACCCCTCACCAAGGTTGGCTTCATGTCATATGTAAGTACTGAGAGTGGTGGTTTTGGTGATGTAAAAACGACAATGTTTTGTAAAATGGTGACGTGCAGAATGCAAAATGCTTTCAAAGACAACGGAGAGCCAGGCAACAACTTTGACCTCTGTTCATAATGAGAAACCTGCAGCGTTAACCCTCATGCCCCACTAACAGTAAATCTACACCCACAGTATCTGACTAACTACACCATATTTTTTGTTTTTGATTTATGTGCATATAAGCGTGCATAATTAATGAAGACATTGAGCACACTAAAATCTTTTCTTCTCAACTAAAGAACCAAAACTATTGTAATTCAGCCAGTTGTTTTGGCAAGGTAACTGTTAAGCTTATTCTGTTTGGCAGACTTTCTCTTGGGAGTTTCTAGGTGAATGCTCGATTTAATTACACATTTAACATAAAAAACTCAGTTGTGCACAGCTTGTTTATTTTTGCTCAGCCTGTAATAAAGACTTAAACTGTTTCTTTTCCAGACTGATACCATATGGCATCAACGTCATGTTCTACCTCCAAACAACATCTTATACAGTCTGTCTATATTTAAGGCGAAATTGACACCGCTCTTTGCAATCCCTCTATGGGAGCAAGAAGTTTACCTGTCATCTCCATCCTTACTGATATTAGTAAAAACCAGGAGAAAAGTGCAGCTGGTCTTAGTTTGACATTGTCAGAGGTTATTAAGATGCTCGAGTGACGGTTATGGACACACACTATTGTTTCATTGATCGGCACCTTGATCTTCAAACTGTGGGGTAGAATATTTGCATTGGGAGATAACCAGTAAACTGACAGGTGTTGCTTTTAACAGGATATTTTGATTTACCTTTTGACAAAAATATAATTTACTTTTTGTCATTATTATGTAAAAATTGTCTAGTTTTACAAACCTAATTGACTGAATGCCATTAGATTATAGCTGACAAAAAGTTAAATTGAGTAAAAAAGTGTTTGAAAGGTAAAATGCAAAGTTTCCCCTTTAAATTTCTGCATGTTCATATAGATCAGCAGTTTTCAAAGTGTAGTACAAGTACCACCAGTCAAATGTGGGCTTCCTTTCATGGGATATGATTCACTGAATTAAATCTTCAAAATGCATAGTTACGATCGATCCATCCATTTTCCATGCCACTTATGCTCACGACGTTCGTGTGCTGGAGCCTCTCCCAGCTCTCTTTGGGCAAGAGGCGGGGTAGGTACCTGAACTGGTCGTTTGCCAGTCAGAGGGCACACAGACAAACAAACAATTCACACCCATATTCACACCTCCGAGCAGAGTCTTCAATTAACGTACCATGCATTTTTTTTTATGTGGGAGGAAACCAGAATACCCGGAGTAAATCCATGCGAGCACGGGGAAGACATGAAAACTTTACACAGGCGAGGCAGGACTTGAACCCGCATCCTAAGAGGCAGATGAGCTCACAAGTAATCTGCCAAAAAATGACTATGGATTGCTTGTTAGTTTGTTTATTTACTTATTTAATTCATTACCACCTATTTTCAAAATAAATTTCAGTTCTATTTCACTTATTAATCATTTCAATAGTTTGTTTCTAAATGTTAAAACATAATCTTATTATTATTATCATATATTTGTCACCCCAGAACCCGCATTTTCCTACTGTTGTGACAAGTTTTAAAAGAAGGAAAAAATGTGGTTCAAAAACAACTTTTTTTTAACTAAGTATACATGCCTATATGTTGAAAGTGCCTTTCATCTGCACCTTATATGAATATTGCACATGACAAAATTGCACACCCAGAAATTAATGTAGTAAAATGAATTGCAAAAAATACAGCCACACATTTTCTTTTTTGTGACAATGATCTCTTCCTTTTAGGAAACTGCAACATAATATTGTCTTCCTTCTGGCAAATCAAAAATGCAGACAAATGCCACAATAACTTTCAAAAGTATACGATTAAAAACAGAATATTTCTTATGTGAGTGGCTATATGGCATTGGAAGTTGTTTGCACTGATCTAGTTTTCTTTCTACAGTGCCTTCTGGAAGCTATTCACAGCATTTCAAAGCATTTTAAAGCATTAATCGAATGAACCCTGAAGTGAATGCAGGCATTTACAGTACCTTCCTTTGTATCTTTTTCAAATTTAATTAATATTTATGTAACTCCCATATATACCAAAATAGAGAGCAACTCTTAAGTTTCAAGTTAGCTTGTAAATATACGTTCTACTATTCAGCTCTCGGATCTTAGGCAACATACTATTCCTCACTTTTTCAAAACATACATTTCCTCAAATGGAGGGCTTCATTTTAATAGATGCTGTTTCATTTAATCATTGACTCCACCACTTGAAAGAGTTTAGTGCTTCTGCCTGCATAGATGATTCTCCTTTCCCTCTTTGTGATAAAAGGCATGGTATTTATTGCACATATTCGTATTTTCCTCATAGAATTTTTCCAGGGATACATTAATGTCCAATGTGTTTATTTTTTAGCCTTCTTTTCTATAAATGTTTGGTTTATGAATCTTTAAGTTAATTAGCACAGATGTGCTTCTCACCCACAAACATTCATTTTGAGTGGAAGGTCATAATATACAAAATTGTTTTATGTAAATTATCTCACAATAACTGTGGATGCAGAATGGAAATTTAATCAATACATTTGTCATGACAAAGCAGAACAACATTTAAATTGCAGATGAGACACTGCTTCAATAAATTGCTCATTACAGTTGGCAATGCAGTAGTGCCTTCAGTTACCTATTAACTAATGTATGTGTATGATGTTAATAGAAGCGAATGACCTCAGGATATACTGTAGTGCTCGAGATTAGACAAAACTGAGAAAACAAGTAAAAGTCTCGAGGCTCTGAGAGACTAGACAGAAGCTGTTAATGAGTTCAAATGTGGACAAGTTGACAGATTTGTGAGTTCAAAAACATTCAGGGCTTCTATTAATACAATACTTTCTTAGTATACCTTTTATCAACCTAGTCCAGCCTAATTTTGCCTACACGTATAATACTGCACATTGTTCAGAAAATTCCCTTGTCTTGACCACAGGGTTTTTTTGGGCATTGAAATAATATGTTCAATTTTGTTTTTTGGTTAGAATTCAGTGATGACTGCCCAGCTACCAGAAGTTGTTAGGAGATAGTTTTGACCTCTAGGGGAAGATGCAGAGTTCCAGGCACTAAAGGGGATTTGTGATGATTATATGCCTAACCAGGTGCTCTTTTGTATTAGGATGCAAGGCAGCAGAGCAGCCCTCAGATCCTGGTCACAGGCAGAGCGGCAGGCTGAAAGGATAAGCTCGAGCAGTTTAACTACTGTATTGGAACATGCATGAGCTAGCCTTTTCTGTCTATTTCGGTATGGACTTCCATCCATACATTTTCTGAGCCGCTTATCCTTATAAGGGTCGCATGAGTGCTGGAGCTTATCGCAGCTATCATCGGCAGGTGGCAGGGTATACCCTGAACTGATATAGGCTCATGGAAACCAAAAACAACAACCCGTTTTCTCCTTAGTTTCATACAATCTCTATGACCTGCTGAAGACTTTGTGGCTCTTTTCTTTTCAAACAGTGTGTGAATTGTTTGATAAAACGCATAGTAGCGGGGCCAATTCCAAGCTGCAAAGCTGCATTGTGCGTCATTTCCCCCATTCTGCCTGTTCAAGAGTGAACAAGTTACTGGACCTTATGTTCTTCTAGCCCTCTATCAGAATGTTTACTTTGTGTGTGCGTGCGTGTGCTTGTGTGTGTGTGTTTGTGTGCACACGCAGCACTAAATGTGATATGACTGGTATCTTAAACATGGAATTTTGTTTTGGCCCACAGACCTGGACAAATGCTGAAATTACATTGGTAGTGGTGTAAAATGTGTGTACTTTATGCTGGCTCAAATAACATTATTTGACTTGCTGCGGGCACTGACGAACCACGTTGAGCTGGTCTGATCCGGTGCCACACCTGACCGCTATGACCTATGAATTTGCTACTTGACTGGTACTCAGTCTGGTATGGTTCAAATAAATTAAGTTTATTCTGGGAAAAGATGTCTGGGAAAGACTGAAATGTTTTCAGCCAATTTTACATTAGTTCTTTTTTTTTTTTTTTTTTTAGCAAACCTACACCACAATTTAATTTCTGGTACTGCCATATTAGTCTTGGGGTTCTGAAAACTCACTGCACCTGGTGGGAGAATACGTACCCATCTCCCTAACTTCAGAATTCCCTGACTTCAGAATTCAAATGCATGTGCTTATCCAGTCTCTGGAAATTGGGCCAAACCTCTCTCTTCTCCAGGTGTCCTAGGTACATCCATAAATGTCCTGCAGAAACCCAATGGCTCATTTCACACATACAGTATAAACACATTTGGCAGAAACGGATCGAAACACATAACAATAGCACCACTTTCCAGCTCAGCAGGAGGGAAAGAAGCCAAGCAGTGGTGGAATACTAAGTTCCCAACCTGGAAAATAGAAAGATGAGAGGGAGGATGTTAAATGAGAACGTAAAAAAAGTATATTCATTCTTATAGTCAAAGCAGTTTGTTTAGTCCCAACATTGTTTTTTTGGTGATAGCTTGCATATTTTTCCAATAACTATAATGATGTATTTTACATGATTATCCCTTCTACAATAGCTTCCTGTGCACAAACATAATTGCTTTCTGATAAATATCTGGTGTCTCCACCTTATGATGATTTTCAGTTATTTTTTAAACATATAAAACCTTCATATTCACTAAAAACCCTCATTGCTGTTTTCTTCTGAAGTGAGGCGATGATGCAAAGTTTAGCCTTTGCACAAGATGCAGGTGTGTTTTTACTGAGATATTTAAGTGGGGGTGTACCAACCACAAAGTGGACAGATACTTGAATGAGTGTAGTTTCTACGTCACAACGATGGTGCATTGAAATCCATCCGTTTTTCAAGCAGTTTAGTGTTCACAGTTTATTGCATTCAGTTGACAAACTCCGACTCGGTCGCACACCTGTTTTGATTTATGTTATGCATATGTGTGTTTTGGATCAAATTGGACCTTAAAATGCATTGGACAGTGACAGCACATGTTTGTATTGTACTGTATATAATGCATCACAACTGTCCATTGTGATGAATTTCTGTATCAATCACTTTTCTCTGTATCTTATAACATAACTGAATCTCTGATGAGTGATGGAATGAGTGGAGAAACATACAGGCAACAAAGGTAACAAAATGTGTTTTTTATAATGAAGCTTCATCAAACCTGTTAGAATATAATTTAACATATGTACTTTAACACATTCACCCCTGTAATTGACTGGAAACCAGTCCAGGGTTTGCCCAAATTCCGCTCGGATTGGATCCAGTTCACCCTTGACCCTGGTAACAATAACCGAGGCACAAAAAATGGTTGGATGAATGGATTTTAATATGCAGTTACTGGGGTGTGGTTGAACATCTGCCTCACCTAGTAGATTCTCTTACGAAACAGCATTCTTATTGTAAATCATTTCATGCACAGTAGAGGATGACACCCTATGGTTTGTGATACACAGTCAGATTAGTATCATTGTAAAAAAAGACAAAAAGGACAGATTCTCGGGGAGAAAATGACTAAATGACTTCGGTTCAACATGACCTTATATGAAACGAAATAAACCAGAGAGATAAGGTTGATGGGGTCATATTTTGTATTCCTCTTTTCTCAGCTTCCTTCTTCTCCAGAAAAACAATCAAAGTGATGACAGCTTTATTAGTCTTTGGCAGATTTATTATGTTTGTTTTAAAAGGACAGGACTGCATTCACTCTTTTAGATTGTTGCATTGTATTTCCACACTTCTGCTTCCCACCTCAAACCCTTCATGTATTTTGATCATAAAGTATTTGTTTTCTAAAAAGGTGGATGGGAAGAATTTTTTTTCACAGACACCCAAGAGCCTAGATTGTACTCCATCAAAATTTACATTTAATTTATTTGTATTGCAATTACACTTTTACCAACTTCCAACATTTTGGGGTTTTATGACACCCCACTTTGCATTTTTTTCAGGAATGGGGATAATAATTACTATACAGTGATGCCTGGCTGGTGCATCATTCATGAACTCACGAGCCATAAACTCACCTACTCACAATTTTTAAAAATGTTTTAAATATAGCACAACAATTTGATGAAAGATAGCTGTTTGTGCCTGTTTATATACATATTTTCCTTTTTACAAACCCCCCTTAAGGTCCCGCCCAAATAGCTAGCTCGACTGAGGCGGTAAGTGTGGTGAGGTGGGGGTGTGGGTTCCTGAATCACCCTGATGACAATTATTCATCAAAGGCGGAATGTGGGCTTGAAAATTTTGAAATGACTTTCTTAATTCACACGCTGATTTGACTCTGCGTTGCGCACGGCAGTGGTTTGAAGGCCAAAAATTTGCGAGGGTTCCATGTAGTGGATTGTTGCAAATTTGATCAAATGTATAAAGTTGTGCAATAAAACATTTTTTTAAATGTTATAAATATTAACATCTAGTCCTACACGAGATCGGGTGTTTTTTTCAGTCATAACTTGTTTGCACACTACCTGATGTACCGTAATTTCCGGCCTACAAGCCGCGACTTTTTTATACGCTTTCAACCCTGCGGTTTATTCGGTGATGTGTCTAATTTGTGCATTTTTTCAAACGGCCACAAGGGAGGCACTCGAGCGGAAAAGGTAAGAATGAGACTGGTGGAATATATGTGCCGAGGGAGTGACTTTTTACCAACCCTGTTAGCGCTGTGCTAGCCTGTTTCTGCTTTGCTAGTGTGTTGCTGTTGTGTTACTGGCGTGTGTCAGTGATATTTACTGGTAAGTTTTATTTTAACCGGCCCTGTTAGCGTTAGCATTAGCATTAGCATTAGCATTAGCATTAGCATTAGCATTAGCATTAGCACTAGCACGGGTCTAGCATTAAACACTGTGTACTACCTTTGTAAATATCTCGTGTTTGAATGTGGATTTCAATGTGGGGACTTGCGGCTTTTACACAGCTGCGGCGTATCCATGCACCAAATGCTATTTTCTTGACAAATGTACTTGGTGAGGCTTATAACCAGATGCGCTCTGTAGGACGGGAATTACGGTAACTTAAAATAGAAGCTGAGCAACATTAACACTTTTATTCAACATTCAGTGGGATTCTACAATCTAATTAAAAATATATAAAACTATGTTCATTGAGCGATCAGGGATAAAGGAGATAGATCCAAATGCAGGAATAACGTTATCGCCAATACTGTTACCATTTGTCAGCAAGTTGTTCTAATGAAGGCAAAACATTGGAGATGGGGGGGGGGTGAAAATGTCAAACAATATTGTTTGTTTTAGTAGATATTTTTCAATTTATTGTTTGAGGGTGAAAGTTTTTTACTACGGCAAATGAAATGGCTACACTCTAAAAATAGCAGGGGCAAAGCACCAGATTATAGGCCCCCATATGTACACTTCATGGAGAGCCCCCTTTTAAATGTTGATGGCAGCACTGTATGTGAATATGTACTTATTTTGATCAGATAGCCAGGGGCACCCCAAACGGTGAAGGCCCCTTGACAAGTGTCAAGTTTTTCTCCCTGTTCCACACCGCTGCAGGCCATCATAGAAAATGTCAACCACCCTAGTTGGGCAAGAGCAGCAGTCACAGCGGGCAGCTCATCTCGATACTCTCACAAACTGAGCGCTAAAGCAGATCATTTGTCCCAACAGCGATTAGACTAATAGCTCAGTTGAGGGCAGTGGCTCAGAACTTGGGCCCATTTATCTATTCATTCTCTTTTCGGGGTGGGGACTCAGTGGTTGATTATTGGCTAGCTTTCTTATATGGTGCATTGTTTTTGTTGCCTTTACAGACAAGGTAAACAAATACGTGTTTAACCTTTTAGTTGAAACATAAATTCACAGTTTCTTGGTAATTCATAGGAAAGAAGCACAGAGTTAGCTCAGGCACTGGCTCAAGACTTCGGTTGTTTTGCTGGGAAAGGGATATTATTGGTACAACATTGTTGTTCAAATATCCTTCATTTTATGTACTTTTGACAAAAATTCTTGCTTGGACTTTTTTCTTTTTTTTTGTTGCAGAGCAGCAGTAGAAACTAAGGTGGTTCCATCACTAGACTATACTACTATACCATCGTACTATGGTATCTGCATATAGCATCACATTCAAAGATTCTTTGTAGTTTTTTGACAAAGTGCACATGCGCGTGTCTCACTGGAACGTAACATTACCGGATGTTTAATGACTCTAAGATGAATTGTGTCAGTGTGAGCGCTCTTTGCCATGCGTGCCTTCAAAAGTTCACCTGCCAGGGCATTGATGAAAGTCTTGAGAGGAGGCAGTGACGTGGGGTAAAAAGATGCTTCGGAAGCTTGGTAAAAGGTGTGCCAGAATGAGAAGACGAGAAGGAAATCCGTAAGGTGTGAAAACATGCTGCGTGTGTAACTATGCATAGTGTGTTCATTCAGTGTGGTATTTCAATGTTAAGTGCGTATTTGGATAGAGATGTAGATGACATCGCTGTGCATCAATTAGGTGGAAGAATGTGGCAATGTTTTGATTGCGCACACACACACATACACACACACACACACACACACACACACACACATTTTGGTAACGCAAACCTTGCGGGATTCTAAACAGTCCCAGCCCAAACCTCCTTAACAGAAGCTGCATCCACAACATTACGTGCCTCTACAATAAATTGTAAACACATTAAAAATTAAATTGCACCTACAGGCTTTGAAGCCATATGTGCATTTTAATTCAAAATCTCCACACATACCTTTGCTACCCCCGCTGAAAAAAAATGGCAAATTGCAAACCATAAAAATTACTACAACTACCATCGTCTAGCTACTTTGGGACCCAAGCATCAATAATGTTCCAAATTCCTGGGTGGAAGTGGTGTATTCACTTTTATTAGTTCCAGCATTTGTGTGCGAGACAAGACCATTACAATGAACATCAATATATCAACCAAACATTATATACAGTATCAGCGTGACAAAAACAGCCCGTCATTTTTTACAGTTTTCCCAATGCATCAAATTCAACAAATGCCTGAAATAAAACGGTCTGTAACATCTTCTGTTCTAAACCTCTACATAAACAGCTGCCATGTGCCGTTCCAGGCTACCCTAATTGTGTTAGCTGTCGAGACTTGAGAGTGGGCGTACGGCATGTGTGCGAACAGTTCACAAAGCCCTTTTGACTGGAAATAGAGTGACAGATTTTTCCATAGGAATCTCTGAAACTGCCTCTTGAGTGCTGCTTGTTTCAGTTTCTAAATAATGAGCGAGATATACCTATGCCCGTCATATCATCACATATACTGTGTGTCACCATTCTATCATACAGTATATTCAAGTATGCAACAAAGATAATGAAAGTTTTTGAAAGAAACCTTTGCTTGTGCCTGAATATACTTGATTTACAGTACACAATAACATTTGTAAGTATGGTTTCTTCCATTTCATTTATCAGATGACAAAATCCCCAACTTCCATTGGTCAAAACCAACAACTTTTCTAATGACTACTATAGCTTTTTTTTCTCCTTAAAAATCAGACCAGCCCTCCATTTTTCATGGAGCTTCTCATAGCGTCACAGGTTTGGCTGAATTTGTACAATGGATGCCCTTAAATTCTTGATTTGGCATTTGCAGATTTTTTTTGGAGCCTTTCCCTTTTTATTTGTGGAAACCAGATGATACAGTTTGGCTTTCTCCCTATCCCACTCGAAAAGTAGCGATGCACTATACTGGCTGACTTTGGGTGGTAGGCTGGGATCTTCCTGTACAGGTCGGACATATCCAGACAAAAAATTATTCACACTCACATTGACACCTATGACCAATTCAGAATCCTCAATTAACATAAAGACGCATGTTTTTGTAATGCCAACCTGCTAACTACTACACTTTTAAATTTGTTCTCATTTCTGTGGATTTTAATTAATAGTTAAAATGTGAAGTCTGATGAAATGATAGATGCTAGTCAGTTCATATTGATTGAGTTTGTATATTGAGTAAGCATACATTTTTTTGAAGAATAGCTAAACTTAAATACCATTGCGCAAGGCTGATTTTACGTATACACCTGTTTACAGCCTGGACATACAGTAACTTGAAATAATTCATAAATATTAATATGGAATATTCTTGTGAAATGTTTTGCAGATATATGAAACGATTAAATAAATAGACAAGAGTTGTTGCTCTGAAACTGTCGCTTTCAATAAATGTCCTGGGAAGCAAGTAGATATTTACAGGGATTTTTCACATCATCAAATTATCTTCATGATAAATTTCAAATATCATAAATTTAGTTATCAGTAATTAGTGATTAGTTAGGAAATCTTTTCTTTTCCCCAACACACGGGTGCACACACACAGACATACAGCGCTTAAGCCTTGGTTTCATATTCATCAGGGCATTAATTTTAAAGCCCTATCTCATTCTAAACTTAAAAACAACCATTTATGACTTTTTGGCCTCACATCTTGACTATGGCAGTTCTCTCTTCACCTGCATCAAATTTCATTCGACCCTCTCGATGTAGTTTAGAATGCAGCCTCTAGGCTTTTGCATAAATCCCATAGGATCAACCACAACACTCCCGTTCTTTTGCCCTTGCACTGGCTCCGGTTTGTTTTAGCAGTATAATATTTTCATTCAAAATTCAAGTTCCTTACAGACCCTTCACTGGAAAATCTGAACCTTTCTGGGTTTGGTTTCATTTTATTGTCCTATTAGGTCACTCCGGTCAGCTGACTGTCTTTTATTGTCCCTTACACAAGTTAAAAAAATTAGAAAGGCACTGAACAGAAGAAAAATGTAAAGAAAGTTGGTCCTGATGATATACCAGTGGAGGTATGGAAGCAATTTGGAGAGGCGGCTCTGGTGTTTATGACCAACTTATTCAATAGAATACTAGCGGGAGAGAAGATGCCAGAAGAATGGCGGAAAAGAGAGGAACTGTGGTAGTGCATGCAAACGTTTGGTGTGGCGGAGAAATATGTTAGAATAGTACAGGACATGTATGAGGGCAGCAGAACAGCGGAATCCTGAATCTAGAATCCTCTTGGACAATGATGTTCACAGATGATATTGTGATTTGCAGTGAAAGCAGTGAGCAGGCGGAGGAACAATTGGAAAGATGGAGGCATGCACTGGAAAGGAGAGGAATGAAGATTAGCTGAAGTAAAACAGAATATATGTGCATGAATATGAGGGGTGGAGGAGTTTATAAAACAGTGGTGAGGCCTGCCATGATGTACGGATTAGAGACGGTGGCACTGAAGAAACAACAGGAAGCAGAACTGGAGGTAGCAGAAATGAAGATGCTGAGGTTCTCGCTTGGAGTGAACAGGTTGGATAGGATTAGAAATGAGCTCATTAGAGGAACAACCAAAGTTGGATGTTTTGAAGACAAGGTTACAGAGAGCAGACTTAGATAGTTTGGACATGTTCAGAGAAGAGAGAGTGAGTATATTGGTAGAAGGGTGTTGAGGATCAAGCTGCCAGGCAAAAGAGCGAGAGGAAGACCAAAGAAAAGGTTGATGGATGTTGTGAGGGAGGACATGAGGACAATGGGTGTGAGAGAGGAGGATGCACAAGATAGGCTTAGATGGAAAAAGATGACACGCTGTGCCGACCCCTAACGGGACAAGCCGAAAGGAAAAGAAGAAGACATGAGTTTAAAAAGTAAAAGCAAGTCTATTGCCCCTATATTTCCAAATGCAATTCCTTTTGAGCGAAGAGCTGCCTCTTCAGTGGCTATATATGAAACCAAAAGAGTGAAAACACATTTTTGTATGATTTTATTTCTTTTTTTTAAATAGTTGATTTGATCTATTTTGCCTTTCTTAACTAAGAGAACTAAAATGTTCTGATTCTGTATTCCAAATCCAGTATATATGTATGTACTTTAACTACACAAAGTACTTTGTTAGTCGGCTCTGTCAAGAGTGCTGAAAGATGAACCTAATTACACACTTCTTCCGGCTCAAGTGAGATGTTTAGGTTCAGACTTGGTTTGTGTGTGTGTTTTTTTTTTTTACAGGTAAATTCGCAGTGTTGTATATGAGCAGCACGTGCATAATGAATAATGCAGCCAAGAAACTGCAACAAGGCCCCAGGTTGAACATTAACTCGCTGACTCCCTGAAACATACTTAGAGTTTTGCTGACACTCTGTCCAATATACAAACTCACACGATTATCATATTCCTAGCTACAACAGTTGGTAGGGTGAGCTTCAGGCTCAGACGTGGCCTCCTGACACTCTAAATATGTATTATTAATACAGGTACAACATGCTGATTGCAATTACCGGTAATCCATTTTGTCACATTGATACATTCACACTAACATGCATTGTGTACATTGTTATTATCATATACAGTAGCTTTATCCAAAAATGAAAAAGACTTGTCCTCACAGATCTAAAAGGAAATCCACTGATGTACTGTATACTTCACAAAAAAAAAAAGAGCAGTGGAGAAAGATTTTTTTTTTTGTTCCCCATTTGCCCATTTGTTTCTATACAAATGTGCATATCCATTGTAATTTTATCAAACTGAGGTGTGAATTGGATTGGTTTGTGCTTTGGGTTCATAAATCATTTTCCACTGTTCACATTATGTGTTCTGATATGTCATGGCATTTGAATCAATAGCTTAATCTTCCATCTCAGCCCACAATGGATAAGTCTGTCTTATCCTGTTTGCCCTGCCCTCTTCCAAGGTCAAGTTTGTTCTCCCCCTTCAAGGATATACCTTTACTACCAATGGATTCACAGCCACTGTATAAGGGGTTAATGTGGGAAAATATGGTTTGAAACGCCTTCTAAAAAAAACGACAACTGCAAATTACGTATACAGTTTTAAGCATGTTACTTCCCTGACAATGTCAATCAGAGCTGAGTGTTATCTTTGTAAAGGCAGAATTTTTGATGCTGCTCATGTATTGGATCTCATTAGATTGTGCAGGTATGCCACATGGAGTGTCCAATGAGTGGGTGCAGCATATTCTCTGGAGCTATTTGTGCTTTGTCTCTCTCTTTGTGTCTGTTCTTTGAAAATGTCATTATAATTAACATGTACAGAGCTCTGCCCTTGGTCTAACTTTCCAGGTTTGAATCAGCACTTCTACTTACCCAGAATCACCTATAAGGCAACATGATAGAGAACGAGTTATCAGACTAAATGACTCATGGGATCTCAGTGCTTAATTAATAGTTTCCAGCTATTTTTCAAACACATTTATGGGCTCTTCCTCCTACACAGTAATTCTATTGACATTTGTTTTGGGTTTATTATTTAATCATGTAAATTTGAAGACAATATTTTGGGATCTGCTTTCTTGGCCTCCCTTGCATAATGTTTTGATATTGAGTGTATTATTGAATAATTGCTTGTCACATATGGGTAGGCTTTTGTTGACAGAATTTAAAATCAATGTAGATCAAAGTGACACATTAAGAAACCCAATCCCAATCGATGTTTAAGGTCTTACAGCTTGGGTGCCAAACTCATTATCACGAGCAACATTGTACTTATGGTGTCCCTCAGAGGGCTATTATGACTGTGAAACCAGAAAAATCTTTATCCACCACATCATATTTACACAACATTTATGAACTAGCTCTGGAATAAGAATTCAAGGGTCATGTGTTTTTCAACTATTGTTTGGTAACACAACAATGCTTGTAATATCTCAATGTTATCATTTATTGTATGACAATTAGAAATTTTGGCCAAAAAGGAGGTTGACGATTTAAGCTCAAATATTTACAGTAAAGAAAATAAGTCTTCGAACACCCTCCTATATTGCAAGTTCTCCCACTTACAAATCATGGAGGGGTCTGAAATTTTCATCGTTGGTGCATGTCCACTGTGAGAGAGATAATTTAAAAAGAAAAATCCAGAAATCACAATGATTGATTTTTAATGGTTTATTTGTGTAATACAGCTGCAAATAAGTATTTCAACAACTGTCTATCAGATAGACTTCTGACCCTCTAAGACCTGTTAGTCCGCCTTTAAAAGTCCACCTCCACTCCATGTATTATCCTGAATCAGATGCACCTGTGTGAGGTCGTTAGCTGCATAAAGACACCTGTCCACCCCATACAATCAGTAAGACTCAAACTTGTAACATGGCCAAGACCAAAGAGCTGTCCAAAGACACCAGAGACAAAATTGTACAACTCCACACGTCTGGAAAGGGCTACGGAGAAATTGCCAAGCAGCTTGGTGAAAAAAGGTCAACTGTTGAAGGAATCATTAGAAAATAGAAGAAGCTAAACATGACCGTCAATCTCAATCGGAGTGGAGCCCCATGCATGGTATCACCTCATGGGATCTCAATGATCCTTAGAAAGTTGGGGAATCAGCACAGGACTACACTACAGGACTTGGTCAATGACCTGAAAAGAGCCGGGACTGCCATTTCCAAGGTGACTGTTGGTAATACACTAAGACGTCATGGTTTGAAATCCTGCATGGCATGGAAGATTTCCCCCGCTTAAGCCAAAACATGTCAAGGCCCGTCTTAAGTTTGCCAATGACCATTTGGATGATACAGAGGAGTCATGGGAGAACGTTTTGTGGTCAGATGAGACCAAAATTGAACTTTTTAGTCATAATTCCACTAACTGTGTTTTAAGGAAGATGAATGATGAGTTCCATCCCAAGAACACTATCCCTACTATGAAGCATGGGGGTGGTAGCATCATGCTTCGGGGGTGTTTTTCTGCACATGGGACAGGACGACTGCACTGAATTAAGGAGAGGATGACCGCGGCCATTTATTGTGAGATTTTGGGGAACAACCTCTTTCCCTCAGTCAGAGCATTGAAGATGGGTTGTGGCTAGGTCTTTCAACATGACAATGACGCGAAGTACACAGTCAGGACAACCAAGGAGTGGCTCCGTAAGAAGCATATCAAGGTTATGGCGTGGCCTAGCCAGTCTCCAGACATAAACTCAAGAGAAAACCTTTGGAGGGAGCTGAAGCTCCGTGTTTCTCAGCGACAACACAGAAACCCGTCTCATCTAGAGAATATCTGTGTGGAGGAGTGGGCCAAAATCCCTCCTGCATTGTGTGCAAACCTGGTGAACAACTACAGGAACCGTTTGACCTCTGTAATTGGAAACAAAGGCTACTGTACCAAATATTAGCATTGGTTATCTCAGGTGTTCAAATACTTGTCTGCAGCTGTATCACACAAAAAGATCAGTAAAAAATTCATACATTGTGATTTCCAGATTTTCCTTTTTAGATTATGTCTCTCACAGTGGACATGCACCTATGATAAAATAGTCAGACCCCTCCATGATTTCTAAGTGGGAGAACTTGCAATTTAGCAGGGTGTTCAAACACTCATTTTGTTCACTGTAACTGAGCAATGTTGGTGTGGTCGGGTTAGTATTACAAGGGTGTGCATGGTGGGGAAACTTGGTTGGAGTGTTGGCCTCACAGTTCTTAAAACCAGGGTTCAAATCCTGGCCCCTCTGTGTGGAATTGACATGTTTTCCCCGGTCCTGCGGGGGTTTTCTCGGGGCACTTAGGTTTCCTCCCAGATCCCTAAAACCAGCATTCATTGGACACTCTAAATTGCCCCAAGGTGTGATTATGGATGTGACTGTTGTCTCTATGTGCCCTGGGACTGGCTGGCAACCAGTTCAGGGTGTACCCTGCCTCCTGCCCGTTGACTGCTGGGATAGGCTCCAACACTCCCGTGACCCATGTATTGATAAGCAGCTCAGAAAATGGATGGGTATATATTTGCAACAGACATCAAGGTCTAATAAAAGGCTCCATGTATATTGTGCATACTGCTGTAAAGTAGAGAAAGTTGTGATGGGTTGCATTGTCGAGCATCTCTGATAAAAGTCTCTAACTCTGCTGCATAGTTCCTGCTTAATGGTAAAAGAATGCTTTTTCTTTGCACACCCTAAAATATTAACATTCACCGATGGCAGAGGATGCCATTCAATGTAACTAACAAGCTCATTCACACAAGATATTGCAGCTTCAGGAGCAATTAACTGTGCCGCATCGAGCTCAAGGACACTTTGACTCGAGGTCTCTGGTGGAGCAAAGCAGGATCTTTATTTTACTTGACAATTGTTGAAACATGATTCAACTTCAATATAGTGTCTCTATAACTCATACCCATTTAGTTTCACAAAGTACTCTTAATATTTTTAAGTTGATTTGAATATATTTCAAATATGATGTCTGTTTTTATGGTGTTTTAATTTTTAACCAGCTGAGATGTTCTGGTAAGCTTTTAGAATTGAAGTTCATGCAGTTAATGAGTGAGAGCAACTTTCGCATCATGAAAGTACACAAAAATGTTTCTGAAGAATATCAATTTCTTCAACTTACAAAAACAAATTGAAACAGCAGCGCACTGAGATCGAACAACAGCAATATTCTGTGAAGCATGCAGGTGGTAGCATCATGCTTTGGGGGTGTTTTTCGGCACATGGGACAGGACGACTGCACTGTATTAAGGAGAGGATGACCACGGCCATTTATTGTAAGATTTTGGGGAACAACCTCTTTCCCTCCGTCAGAGCATTGAAGATCGGTCCTGGCTGGGTCTTTTAACATGACAATGACCCAGAGCACCCATCCAGGAAAACCAAGGGGTGTAGATAAAATGATAAAAATACATGCTGTAGCTGTGGGATTATTCACTGTCAACAATTGCCTCAGTACCCATCACATCGTTGCCCCTGGCTGTCTCAAACTATATTCAGCATACAACTCAATTATATTCTTTGATATGGCCGAACAATCTAATGGTAAAGAGATTAGTTTTCATTTGTTTGTATCTTTGCCACTGGCACAGAGTAAGCTCAGCACTAGCGTCTTCAACCAATCTTGGGTATAAAACTGAAACTGCTTTGGCAGGACACTACTCTTTATGTGTATATGTAATAGTCAGTATTTAAATTAATCCCAATAATTGGCATTTTCAACATGTTAAATTTGCTTGACAATGCCAAGAATGGAATGAATATCATATAATGTTTGATGACCTTGTAATGTACTATTTTTTTTCATGAGGGTGGTTGGGGCTTTTTTTTTTACCGGTTTTGTAGCTGTTTGTGTTGTGTTTTAAAGCTTCATGAAGCAGGTTCACAGACACAATGTTGAATATGAACAATTATTTTTCCTGGTTACACTGATCAATTGCTGCCTGACAGAATATGAATGAAAGAATTTTGTGACCCACCAAACAGTTAAAAAGAAGGCATATCAATGTCCTATTATCGGAGAAAAAACGGCTACCTGCACAGCAACTGAGTGAGGATTTGGAACAACCAACCCCTTCACAAGGGTACTTAAATGAATGTCCGTACTTAAATGAACAAAATCAAGAGAGCAAAATACAGTGCTTCGTCAGCAACTGTTTTACTCAGCTTCAACAATTGTTTTGTATCATTTCCTAACTTGCCTGCCTCTCCAGTGGCCTAAATGTGCTCATGCTACTCTGTACTGTAATCATTTGGACTTTGATAACCCCGTTGAAATGTGCCAAAACTTTACTGTCAATGCTTAATTACTGTAGCTTTTCTTTCTTTGCTGATTTCAACTTCGAATTATTTTTGTTGTACAACATGGCAGTCGAAATCATGCGAAAGTGTTTGCCTGACAAATTGTTTCAAACCCTTAGCCAACTGTTATGAGAGTGATCAAGCAGGGTAAATGTTCTTAAATTGAGTAGGGATCATAGATCACATAAGTAAAAGGGACAGATAGAATAAAATATCAAGCCTTAATTTTCTCTTTTAACCGCCGGGATGTCTGATTAATACAGTTGGGGAACTGCTGTGTAAATAGCCACCTAGTGGGTGTTTTCAGGTGCTAAAATCTGTTCCAATTTTTTCAATCTAATAAATTACAGCAACATAACATGCACTGGTATTGCTCCTGCTTTTGGTGTCATCCCAGTTGTGATCTTGTGTAGATTTGTTCACTTTTCTTCACCCCCTTTCACTCTGCTTATGTGACATTGAAACAATGCAGTATGTGAAGAGATGCAATTAATACATACATTAGTAGAAATCTAATGAGAAGGGATGGAGGGGATGTTCATTGAAAGTTGCATCAAAATCTCAGATTTACTTAGACCTTTGTAGTTTAACATTGGCATATTGGACTGAGGAAGAAGCTGAGAACACTACCTTTTAATTTCTATGTTTTTCTCAATTCCACCTATCTTTAATCCACCGTCCACCATGCTTTCCCCTTCACTGGATTCCAGTCACAGAGCTGATTGACTTTGAGAGGGCAAGCCAGCACGGAAGGCTCGCTGAATGTCTCGGTGGAGAGCTGGGACACAGATTAGTTCCTTGTCTCTTGTTTTGGGTCCAAGAATTGAAACCCCCTTCACTCAGCCTGTGCTTCTTTTAGAGCAGCCAGCAGCCTCATTTAGAACACTCCAACAAAGCTTCATGTGTCAACATTGGACCCATGCAGCTGTCAGACAATTTGTAATCTGTGTCTGTTCCTGCTCAATGGACCTCATTCCCCATGCAACCAGGGAACAACCATACAGGTTACTTTGGATCATCTCTTACAACTACAAGAACTAAAGATTGAGGCACACAACTCCCCAAGTGTCAGTGCTAATTGGGAACGTGTCATATAATCATCATGTGATCTTATCATGGAGCGGTTGCATTGCAGGTCATGACAAGGATATTCTTTCAATCAATGGGAGTTTATTTTTTTAAGTACAAGTTTTTAATTATTTTTTAAAGAGGACACACT
The DNA here is from genome assembly GCF_019802595.1 of Syngnathoides biaculeatus. Taxonomy (NCBI): domain Eukaryota; kingdom Metazoa; phylum Chordata; class Actinopteri; order Syngnathiformes; family Syngnathidae; genus Syngnathoides; species Syngnathoides biaculeatus. The sequence goes on from NC_084661.1 coordinate 252,966, forward strand.
TTGTCAAACCAACTTTTGGAGTATTATATGGGATGTTACATTGTCTTTATGATGCCCCAACAAACATGAAATATGAATTCAAGTCATCCACGCATTCCTAAATTCTTGACATTTTTTCTGTCGAAAGGACTGAAAGCCATTTTTCAACATCTACATCAACAGGGAAGATCTACACCTTCCGTTTCTACTCCTGACCCAGGATGCTGTCTCAATTGAACCTTTGACACAGAGGCCATCAATCAGCTTAAAAGAGGTGGTCTTAGCTAAATATGGACAAAGTGGATACAAAACTGGGTCAAACAAAAGTAGCTGTCATGCGCGGGTTTCTGGACACTTCTATGACAAAACCAGAGTGTTTCAAAGGAGGGTTGTAACTAAAGCTATGAAGAAAACAGTGGTGATATACATTGGGTCAATAATTTGTCAAAAAAAAAAAAAATACATAAAAAGAAAACGTGAATACTTTTGTCTTTCAAATCAAAATGAGTAAAAAACAACATTGTGTAATTTATTTTGATATGAACTGCGATGCAACAATTAGTTCCTGAATGCAGCACTGAGGAACTACTTCCTAAATGTTACATCGCAATTTCTCTGCTGAACGAGGCACCCGATGGATGGCCGCCACCAAGACCGATACAAAACAGACCACAGCCATTGTACAGTTTGGTATCCAGGTTAAAGTTAGCCATTAACCCATCCCGCCCCACAAAAAAAAAAAAAAGATTATTATTTATTTCACATCAGAATATACCTGTATATCTGGAGTTTAATAAAAATGCAGCCCTATGGGGGGCACAAACCAGTGCAATCTGTAGGCCGGTCCCAAGCCCGGATAAATGCAGAGGGTTGCGTCAGGAAGGGCATCCGGCGTAAAAAACTGTGCCAAACAAATATGAGCGTTCATTTAAAGAATCTCATACCGGATCGGTCGTGGCCCGGGTTAACAACGCCCGCCCCCGGCACTGCTAACCTGCAGGGCGTCGGTGGAAATTCAGCTACTGTGGGTCGAAGACAAAGAAGAGGAGGAAACCGGATCCACCGTCAGAAGAAAAAGAGGAATGCACAGAGCCTACAACTGAGTGTAGGGACTTTGAATGTTGGGACTATGACAGGAATAGCTCAGGAGTTGGTTGACATGATGATTAGGAGAAAGGTTGATATTCTGTGCATCCAAGAGAGCAGGTGGAAAGGTAGTAAGGCTAGAAGTTTGGGAGCAGGGTTTTAAATTATTCTACCACGGAGTAGATGAGAAGAGAAATGGAGTAGGGGTTATTTTAAAGGAAGAGCTGGCTAAGAATGTCTTGGAGGTGAAAAGAGTATCAGATCGAGTGATGAGACTAAAATTTGAAATTGAGGGTGTTATGTATAATGTGGTTAGCGGCTATGCACCACAGGTAGGATGTGACCTAGAGTTGAAAGAGAAATTCTGGAAGGAACTAGATGAAGTAGTTCTGAGCATCCCAGACAGCGAGAGAGTTGTGATTGGTGCAGATTGTAATGGACATATTGGTAAAGGAAACAGGGGCGATGAAGAAGTGATGGGTAAGTACGGGATCCAGGAAAGGAACTTTGAAGGGCAGATGGTGGTGGACTTTGCAAAAAGGATGGAGATGGCTGTAGTGAACACTTATTTCCAGAAGAGGGAGGAACATATAGTGACCTACAAGAGCGGAGGTAGAACCACGCAGGTAGATTATATTTTGTGCAGACGATGTAATCTGAAGGAGGTTACTGACTGTAAAGTAGTGGTAGGGGAGAGTGTAGCTCGACAGCATAGGATGGTAGTATGTAGGATGATTCTGGTGGTGGGTAGGAAGATTAAGAAGACAAAGGTAGAGCAGAGAAGCATGTGGTGGAAGCTGAGAAAGGAAGAATGTTGTGCGGCCTTCCGGAAAGAGGTGAGACAGGCTCTCAATGGACAACCGAAGCTCCCGGAAGACTGGATGACGACAGCCAAGGTGATCAGAGACACAGGCAGGAGAGTACTTGGTGTGTCATCTGGTAGGAAAGGGGCGAAGGAGACTTGGTGGTGGAACCCCAAAATACAGGGAGTCATACAAGGAAAGAGATTAGCGAAAAAGAAGTGGGATACTGAGAGGACTGAGGAGAGGCGAAAGGAGTACATCGAGATGCGACGTAGGGCAAAGGTAGAGGTGGCAAAGGCTAAACAAGAGGCATATGAAGACGTACACCAGGTTGGACACGAAAGAAGGAGAAAAGGATCTCTACAGGTTGGCCAGACAGAGGGATAGAGATGGGAAGGATGCGCAAAAGGTTAGGGTGATTAAGGATAGAGATGGAAATGTGTTGACTGGTGCCGGTAGTGTGCTAAATAGATGGAAAGAATACTTTGAGAAGTTGATGAATGAAGAAAATGAGAGAGAGAAGGAAGAGTTGAAGAGGCAAGAGTGAAGGACCAGGAAGTGGAAATGATTACTAAGGGGAAGTCAGAAAGGCACTACAAAGGATGAAAAATGGAAAGGCAGTTGGTCCTGATGACATACCGGTAGAGGTATGGAAGCAATTTGGAGAGATGGCTGTGTGGAGTTTTGACCAACTTATTCAACAGAATACTAGTGGGCGAAAAGATGCCTGAAGAATGGAGGAAAAGTGTTCTAGTTCCCATTTTTAAGAACAAAGGGGATGTTCAGAGCTGTGGGAACTATAGAGGAATAAAGTTGATGAGCCACATAATGAAGTTATGGGAAAGAGTAGTGGAGGCTAGACTCAGGACAGAAGTAAGTATCTGCGAGCAACAGTATGGTTTCATGCCTAGAAAGAGTACCACAGATGCATTATTTGCCTTGAGGATGCTCGTGGAAAAGTACAGAGAAGGTCAGAAGGAGCTACATTGTGTCTTTGTGGATCTAGAGAAAGCCTATGACAGAGTACCAAAGGAGGAACTGTGGTACTGCATGCGTAAGTCTGGTGTGGCAGAGAAGTATGTTAAAATAGTACAGGACATGTATGATGGCAGCAGAACAATGGTGAGGTGTGCCTTAGGTGTGACAGAGGAATTTAAGGTGGAGGTGGGACTGCATCAGGGATCAGCTCTGAGCCCCTTCCTGTTTGCAGTGGTAATGGATAGGCTGACAGATGAGGTTAGACTGGAATCCCCTTGGACCATGATGTTCGCAGATGATATTGTCATATGCAGTGAAAGCAGGGAGCATGCAGAGGAACAATTAGAAAGATGGAGACATGCACTGAAAAGGAGAGGAATGAAGATTAGCCGAAGTAAAACAGAATATATGTGCGTGAATGAGAAAAGTGGAGGGGGAAGAGTGAGGCTACAGGGAGAAGAGATAGCGAGGGTGGAGGACTTCAAATACTTGGGTCAACAATACAGAGCAATGGAGAGTGTGGTCAGGAAGTGAAGAAACGGGTCAAGCAGGTTGGAACAGCTGGCGAAAGGTGTCTGGTGTGTTATGTGACAGAAGAGTGTCTGCTAGGATGAAGGGCAAAGTTTACAAAACAGTGGTGAGGCCGGCCATGATGTACGGATTAGAGACGGTGGCACTGAAGAAACAACAGGACCTGAACTGGAGGTGGCAGAAATGAAGATGTTGAGGTTCTCGCTCGGTGTGACCAGGTTGGATAGGATTAGAAAAGCTCATTAGAGGGACAGCCAAAGCTGGATGTTTTGGAGACAAGATTCGAGGAGAGGACTTCGATGGTTTGGACATGTCCAGAGGCGAGAGAGAGTGAGTTTATTGATAGAAGGATGCTGAGGATGGAGCGCCCAGGCAAAAGAGCGAGAGGAAGACCAAAGAGAAGGTTTATGGATGTGGTGAGGGAAGACATGAGGGCAGTTGGGGTTAGAGAGGAAGATGCAGGAGATAGGCTAAGATGGCAAAAGATGACACGCTGTGGCGAGCCCTAACGGGACAAGCCGAAAGGAAAAGAAGAAGATCGGGAGTTTAATAAAAATACAATATCTTTCCGCCCTAGTAACTGTGCATTTTTGTGTCTTACAATTAATTGTACACAGTACTCCTGGCCATGTGTAGATACAATGGCAACCCGATGGGAAAAAAGTGTGTTTGTTCAAGCTAATTTGGCTTCAGCCATCTTGACATTTTCACACAGTATGATAAGGGGCAGAATCGATTGGCAGCCCATCTGGCAATTTTTTTTATCAACTGGGAGCAGATAAAACCATTAATTCCTGTTAATTAATGAGCACTTGTGCCCAGGGAGAGGAGGTGAAGGCCAGGGGAAGGAGTAACATCAGTTGGGACATTAACAAGCACAGGCCATTTATCACCATTACACACAAACACTGGTTTCTTTTTTTCATATAAAGAAATATATCATATTGTGGATTTAATTATTATAATTATTATGAGAGGAAATTTCATATGGTAAATCCAGTTATAAAAAAAAAGCCGTGCCCATACAAAGAATAGGCTTCATGCTGAACCAATATTCATGATTTTCGTTTTCTTTTAAAATTTGTGTCCTTTTAACCATATAAATTTTTCCGACTGACAATAATGGACGGCTTTTAAAAGTTGACAGGTTATAACTTCCCAGGCTATAGTGAAGAGAGGTGTCTCAAACCAAATTAAGACTAATTTTGTGTTTAACTGGGTAATTAATCCTGAAATGACATCTGGGGGGAAGTGGCTTTTCATAAAATCAGATCATACCTACCTGTCTTGTTGCATTTTAGTGTGAATCATAATATACTGCTGAACTGGTTGTAAACATGGGTAGAACTAAATGGTACAGTCCTTAAATGTTTGAGCTCCTACCTGGAGGAAATGTTATTTTCTAACCATTGGATGTGCTAAATCTCAATAAATGGCAATGACCAAGAGTCAGTTCTTGGACCCCTCCTGTTCAGCCTGTAGAGGCCCCTGTGTCAAATTCTTCAAAACTTCAATTTTTTACTGTCATAGCTATGCATATTTAGCAGTGTCTCAAAATGAAGGTAACCATCATTTAATGTTCTCTTGCACAACATTTTGAGGCAAGTTCGTGCAATGATTTTTTTTTTTTTTCTGTATCTCTCAGACACTTCTGAACCTTATGTTGTTTGGACTTGTAAGCAAATTGCACCAGCGGTCCCAGGTTTTAAGAATGATTTCTCCAGGCTCTATGTTTAAGATCCTTCCAAAGCTATTTAATGGGATTTAGATCAAGGTTCATCAAACACCACTTCCGAAAAGCCATTATTAGGGGATATGTAAGAACTGGCTGAGACAAAGTTTAAACATTTTTTGACCGTCTTTGAAATTTCATTATACCCTGCTTCAAATTAAGACAATTTGCCATATGCAGCCTTTGAACATCAGCAAGTCCCCTCCATGTTTCAGTTGGTATATTTTTCTCTTTTTTGTGCTTCAGTTTCTACATCTGAAAAGATGACTATCTGATGTTTCCAAAATGCTTCATTTTGTCTCAGCTGTCGAAAGGACATTTTCTGCTTTTTAAAATTACATTTTGTCAACAGTTATTTCTGTGAGGAGTGTGGCATTTCCTTTCACAAAAAGGTTAAAAACGACAACCAAAATCTGATTAAATGTCTGAACTCTAATGAAACTGACTTTGCACCGATAATTGATTGCTAGTCTGATCTATTAAACAGAATGTCTCTCATCTACATGGGCAATAATTTCATCCAGTATTTGTCCCAACTTAAAAATGTCACTTGCCAAAAACTGTAAAGCTTGAGCCATTGCTGCCCCTCCTGTAAACGTTCTTGACCTGATTAGTCCTGATCTCCCATTGAGGATATTGATCCCAATTGTTACTTGGCAAATCCATTCAGTTGGTCATATTATTCTGACAATGTCAACCTTTTGGCATTTATTTGCATGTTGTTTTGTCTCTCTAAGTGAACTTAAAGTCTCTGATATAAATCATGTGCAGAGGCTTTGGAAAGCAGATGTCAGAGAAGCTCTTAGGGGATGACAGTGTATCAGCTTGACTGTCATTTCAGAAAACGTCACACAATGTTATGTTGTTGGGGTAGCAGTTATATGGCACTAGCATTGATGAGTAGAGAAAAACCCCGTCATATGACATCAAGATGCCGTTGTTACCTTCCTCCTTTAGGCTCTGTGATGTTTTAACACTGCCATTCAATATGTCATTTTGAATAATAAAATATGAGAGGCCATTCAAATATCTCAAGAGCTCTGGATAAAACACAAATTCATGTACTCAAGTTATCATCTGGAGAAAGCATGATGATAATGATGATTTTCAAGATTATGCCAAGAAAAGTTTGAAAAATTAGTACCATATCTGTAGTGTATATCCATCCATCCATCTATCCATCCATCCATCCATCCATCCATCCATCCATCCATCCATCCATCCATCCATTTTCTTAGCCGCTTATCCTCACAAGGCTCACGGGAGTGCTGGAGCCCATCCCAGCTGTCAACGGGCAGGGGGCGGGGGACATTCTTAACTGGTTTCCACCCAATCGCAGGCCACATAGAGACAAACTGCCGGACTCACAATCGCACCTAGGGGCAATATAGAGTGTCCAATTAATGTTGCATGCCTGAAGAAAACCCATGCAGGCACGAGGAAAACATGCAAACTCAACACAGGCGGGTCTGAGATTGAACCTGGGACCTCAGAACTGTGTGGCCAACACTTTCCAGTTGATTCACCGTAGGTAAGAAAATGTAAAACAAATGGTTGGAAAGTATTAATCAGTGAAGGCTTGCAAAGTGTTGATGTACATGCTCACAACTTCATCCTCCGTCTTTTTGAAATGAAGTCCACTCTAAGCCATTTATCTTGAAGGGTTAGATCTTAAGATGGGTTTGAATTGTGAACACTGCAAAGAAACTATACCAGGTCCCCTTCAACTGTTCTGCATTTCCTTGCAGGAGGTTGAACTGGTAGTTACTAATGTTGACATTTTAATTTTATATCAAAACATTTTGTTGTACCAGTGGTTAATACGTCTGCCTGACAGTGTTATAGTTCATGTCTCAGATGTTCCTGTGTGGAGTTTGCATGTTCGCCTCCATGTTTGTGTGGATTTTATCTAATCGGTCTGATCAGTATCTGCTGCTGATTAACATTTTATGCTGATCGGGCGATAGAGTTTGTCATAATTCGCCAAGCCAAAGTACATAATTACTTCATATGCTTCTTGCCATCTAATCGAAAAGCATTTATTTGTTCTGTGTGTTATTGTCTCACAGGCATAAATAGATGAACAAAGTTACATTCTCCATCCATTCAGCTATCCAATATCTGAACTGCGTATCCTTACAAGGGCCGCGGGAGTGCTGGAGCCTGTCTCTGCTATCTTTGGCCGAAAAACTGGTCATCACCCAATCGCAGGGCACGTAGAAACAAACAACCATTCCCATCACATTCATACCTACAGGCAATTTAAAGTCTTCAGTTAATGCATGTTTTTGAGATGTAGGAGGAAACTGGTGTGCCCGGACAAAACCCACACAGGCACGGGGAGAACATGCAAACTCCACAGAGGTGAGACCAGGATTTCAAGCCCAGTCCTCAGAACTGTGAGGCAGATGCGCTGCCCAGTTGACACACTGTTGACAAATAGACACATTGGTCCATCTTGTGATTGGATTGGTAATTGTTTTATTCAAACTCGCTGATCAGTGATGGGTCCCAAAAATCCGATAGCGTAAAGCCTACTTTTCTCCTATATACCTTATGTTAACTCTTGTCCTTAGGTGTGATTGTGAGCATCACTGTTTGTATGTACTGTATATCTTTGCTCGGCAACCAATCGAGGGTGTATTCTACCACTCACTACAAGCATAGGCTCACCATCAAGTCTCAGGCTGGAACTTTAATGAGGAGAAGCAGTATAGAAAATGGATGGCTAGATGGTGTTCCAGGTGTTAGCCAGATAAAGATCATCATTAGCACTAGTGTGTGATTCTTTGTTCTTGATTTATAACTATCTAGCATTTGTATTTTTATTTTGAAAAGGACAGAAACATATCCAGAGATTAACCTTTTGACATTAACCAAAGGAAACACTTGTAGTTGTGCAGTGGAAGAGTTGCTCTTACATCAGACAGACGTGTTAGACTCCAAGCCAATATATTTAGTATTTCTCTCAGGGAAAGAACATGCCTCAGGTGTGAGGTTCGTCAGGCAAGCTAAAGCTCTTAACCCTGGTCTCTGAGGCATTACCACCCCCTAAATCCACCCACCGCCCCTCAGCAACCCTCCAAAAACCTCACACCCACCGTCTTTTATTCCCTTGAGCAACAACATAGTTGTTTGCTCGGAACAGAGTTGAAGGTAGTGATAACAATGCTTGTGTGGCATCATCTTGTAAGATCATGTTTTTTTTTGTAATCTGTCACTCTCCCTGCCTTTCTTTGCCACCTTCTCAGTGTGTACACACACACGTAAAGGCACACAGACGGCCCCGGTAAGCCTTCTAGTGCTCCACAGAGTGCTATCGGAGCCTAATTAATGGTGGCTGCAGTTATGTTTTATGATAGAACATAATCAGGCTCTAATTAGTTTGAAATGGGGCACACAGGTCTGAGTTATGGCCAGTTAGGGCGATCGCTGGGGAATGATTTCCATCTTACGTATTCCAGCCTTCAAAATGTGATTTCTCATTACAGCAGACTGTAACACATTATACTGTAAACAATGTTTTGCAATTTTATTTCATTTTTTACATGAGTTTTTCTTCATAGTATTGTAAATATTCATTCTAAATTCAGAGTCAACTGAACTTAATTTAAAGGTTAGTTCTTTTTAATAGATGATCTGCAAAAGTTTTAAATAACTGACTATCCCACTACTTAAAATCCCAATTACTTCAGGTATATGTAAGTAGAAGGTATTTATTAAAGTATACAACCTGATGTTGTTCAGTTTTATTCCATTTTATTTGTAAAAGTGGCAACTCACAGTACGTTATTATAAGGAACTTTGGAAATGAAGGCGATACGAAATGCCTCTCATATAGGTAAACATTTTTCCATCTGCCTTGGCCACTTTGGTTGAGACAGAGGACATGGACAGATTAAGGGATAAGTAAACAATGCACATACACACAAAAAATAATAAATAGTTGAATAAAAGTTCAATTTCATGTGTCCGTAGGCACACACCCTTGGGAATCTTTCGCTGGGTGTGGGATCACTCATATATTTAGATCAATAACTCATGAATACACAGACTGTTTGTGTATCTCCCCACATATACTCTCATTCGATAAACTTAAATTATAAATTGCAGTTGTATAGCCAGGTTCACGACTCTTGTGGTTGTCCTATCTGATCTTGTCCTGTCCTTCAATCACAGGGTGTTGTGCTACAATCCAATGCAACATCCATATTTGTTTCCGTGTTGTAGATATGTAATGATTTACTTTTCTCATCCTATTTAGAATTAGTGCTTTGCCTTTTGTCTTTGTTTCTTTCCTCCCTCTAGAAACCTTATATTTGACTGATCAACTCTGATTCTAAATAACCTTTAATTATAATACTAAGAAAGAGGAAGCTGAAAAGCTCTACCGTCACAGTGTAAAACTGTTCCGGCTTAAAAGGAATACCGATCCTCCATTCTGCTTGAGCGAACAGCTTCTTCCTTTCCTTTCGGCTTGTCCCGTCAGGGGTTGCAACAGTGTGTCATCTTTTTCCATCTAAGACTATCTCGTGCATCCTCCTCTCTAACACCCACTGGCCTCATGTCCTCCCTCACAACATCCATCAACCTTTTCTTTAATCTTCCTCGTGCTCTTTTGCCTGGCAGCTCGATCCCCAGCACCCTTCTACCAATATACTCACACTCACGTCTCTGAACATGTCCAAACCATAGAAGTCTGCTCTCTCTAACCTAGTCCCCAAAACATCTAACTTTGACTGTCCCTCTAATGAGCTTGTTTCTAATCCTATCCAACCTGTTCACTCCAAGCGAGAACCTCAGCATCTTCATTTCTGCTACCTCCAGTTCTGCTTCCTGTTGTTTCTTCAGTGCCATCGTCTCTAATCCGTACATCATGGCGGGCCTCACCACTGTTTTATAAACTCCTCCGCCCCTCATATTCATGCACATATATTCTGTTTTACTTCGGCTAATCTTCATTCCTTTCTTTTCTAGTGTGTGCCTCCATCTTTCTAATTGTTCCTCCGCTTGCTCCCTGCTTTTACTGCAGATCACAATATCCTCTGCGAACATCATAGTCCAAGGGAATTCCAGTCTAAGCTCATCTGTCAGCCTATTCATGACTACCACAAACAGGAAGGGACTCAACACGGATCCCTGATGCAGTACCACCTCCACCTTAAATTCTTCTGACACACCAACGGCACACCTCACCGCTGTTCTGCTGCCCTCATACATATCCTGTACTTTTCTAACATATTTGTCTGCCACACCAGACTTGCGCATGCAGTACCACAGTTCCTCTCTTTGTACTTTGTCATAGGCTTTCTCTAGGTCTACAAAGACACAATGTAGCTCCTTATGACCTCTGTACTTTTCCACAAGCATCCTCAAGGCAAATAATGTATCTGTGGTACTCTTTCTAGGCTTGAAAACATACTGTTGCTCGTAGATACTTACTTCTGTCCTGAGTCTAGCCTCCACTACTGTTTCCCATAACTGTGTAGCATGTGTGAACAGTGGGCATCCTGGACGTATGCCTGACATTGTGTGTTTGATTGTAGATGAGGAAGGAATTTTGATAGACCAACGTAGATCATTTCCCATATTGTTTATCTTGCAGAAAGTTTGCGACTTCACAATCCTTTTATTTTATTTCATTTATTTTGTGTTGGATTTCAATGAATGCTCAGACCTGACATAATTTACTGCTAGAACTAGACTTCAACAAGGTAAAATTCTACAAAAATTTTACATTCATTCAATCCAGCACTTTTGGAGGTAAGAGATTCCAAAAATGATTTTTACCTATGAAGTTTGTCCCAGTCCTGGAGTTCTCTTGTTGTGAATGTAAGACGTGTGCAACCTTATGCAGCCCAACATACATGCATCCTGATTTTGCTTTCCATTTCATCTGCCCCTTAGCTACATTGAGAGTAGCTTTACTTTGCCCTTCTTGCATTCCGTTGCCGTAGTATCTACAATGTCAATGAGGAGCTTGCCTTGCTTAATTTTGAGGTTGTTTTTTTTTTTTTGGCACTTAACATTTGAAAGTCCAGATGTTTTAAAAGGCAAAAAAAAGCAAAAAGGTCAGTAGAAAAATAATTAGTAATTTACTTTCACCTAATTTAAACAGTCCTAAGATATTGACACCTTGGTGATTTATTTGTTACTTTATGTCACGTTTCCTCAAAATAATGCTTTGCTGTGAAACTGTTGTAAATCAAGAATCCATGATATAATAACTACTCTCGATGAATACGTTTTTGAAACTGCCAGTCCATATTCTGGAAATGGACTCACCCTATTTTTTTTATTTTTTTTTTTAGGAAGAAACACAATGACATGAAGGTGTTGTTCTGAATAACCATAAAGTTCACTTAGAAAGAAGGAGGAAGTCATTGTGTAGGTAAGCAGGATATACGTCTACCAGAAAAAATGTGAGGCGTGATAATTATTTGATTTATGGAATGTTCGGAGTTTGTTTAAGCCGTCTGTCTAACATTGTTAGGCAAAATTGGACCTCTTGAAAGTCGGGATCACTGAAGTCTTGGTGTTCCAGTAATGTAGCGTAATTGAATCGCAATCCGTCACAGAGACAGCTGTGAGGCACCAGACGCTCCGAGGCTTGCATTTAAGATTAATTAATGGGCGGCTTCATTTCTCTAATTGCGTGTTCCCAGATAACGAGATTAGAGTTGAGACAATTATTTCTTTGCTCTTGAATTCCCATTTCTTTTTCAAACGCTATTTTTAACACCAGTGCACTACATTTCGAGGTCATCTTATACTTATAGCGGCTAGATCGCATTGATAACGCATATACGATTCAATTGTGTTCAGATTTAAGATTTGATGTGGTAAGATCATGTGACATCTCCTGTCATTATATTTTTTATCTCATTTATTGTAATGCTGTTTTCTCATTATCTATTTCACACATTTTTCTTGTACTGTAACTCCTTGTGATGAAAGCTTTGAAATTTTTGCCCGAGAACTTTTCATTATACTTCCACACCCTTGTTTTCATGTAGAATTTAGTTGCAATGGATTTAGTTGTTCAATTTTAAAATGGTCTGACAAAAATAATTTTAAACAATTAAACATTCTCTAATTCGAATTTGTTTAATTTAACACATTTAACTGTAGTCATAATCTTTGGATGTGTGTTCTCTGTACTAATACGCATTCAACATTTTTCCAGTCCGAGTCATGTTTAGCATATTTCTGGAATGGTTTTGCATTTTTTGTCTCCTACAGTGGCTTTTGCATGTGTGCTGAACCAATAATTATAATAATAATACTAATATATATATATATATATATATATATATATATATATATTTTTTTTTTTTAACATACTTATTGAAATGCGATGGGGAAAAGTAAGAGGAGGTCTTTTCTTCATTGAGTACAGTTAAAAATGAAAACTTTTTAATTAAATTGGTACATAAATGCATATCGGTTGCCTTTCAATAAAATATGCCATGATGAACCCAAAATAGGCCATAAATGAATTCACTTCAAAGTCACTGTTGTCATAGGCTGTTTCATACTCCTTGAAAGCTGACAGGCACAGAAAGAATTCTGTTAAATTGGTTAAAAGTAGGAGACAAGTGTGTTTAATAAGTGTGTCTCTTGTAGTGATTTTGGAGTGCTGGTTGTTGGTAAAGTTTTTCGGGCCACAATGACACCAGAGTCTGCAGGTTTACTTCTGGTGTTTTCATGTGTGTACGTGGCCGGGGCCTGATGAAGCCATTAGGGCTTGGTCTTAACCACTCAGTCACATTGACAACTCAATAGGGGAGCTGGATGGCTTTTCTTCAAAAAGCAGTCAGTCCACTGAAAGTACTCCAATAATCTGCACAATCATTCAGTGACCACACCTGAACTTCCAACCTCCAGATGATGAAACCCTACTCCAAATATAATGTTAGCTCTTTCGAGTATAGTTGTTTTATGTTCCCTGGATACATATGTCATGGCTGTCTCAGTATTTTTTTACTTGTTTTGTAAATTTTAATTTACGCTTTCATATTTGCAAACTCTGGGTTCTTTAACGCAGTTCTTTAATAAAACAACTTCAGTTCTAATCACTTCCTCATCTACAAAATTTCATCCCTTCATTTACATCCATCCATCCATTTTCTTAGCTGTTTATACTTACAAGGGTCGCGGGAGTACTGGAGCCTATCCCAGCTATCAACGGGCAGGAGGCAGGATACACCCTATACTGGTTGCCAGCAAATCACAGGGCACATGGAGACAGACAACAGTTGCACTCACAGTCACACCTAAGGGGTATTTTATAGTCTCCAATTTATGCCATTTTTTTGGGATGTTGGAGGAGACCAGAGTGCCAAGAGAAAACCCACACGAGGATGCAGAGAACATGCAAACTCCACACAGGGAGGGCCGGAATTTGAACCCCATCAGAACTGTGATGCCAATGCTCTATAGCTGCCCCGCCGTGCCACCCATTATTTCACAATTCCTTATATTGCCCCCAAAGCAAATTATGTTCAACTTTTGTGATTTTTGCTAAAATCGGAACCCAAATTCCAGATTGTCATGATGATAGACTAATGATGTTGCATTTTACTGTTACTCAACCCTTTTTCTACAGTTACATATACAATACATGGAGAGAAAACTATTATCCTTGTCTTCTGATTTCAAAACTAGTTAGCCTTAAATGTGTTGGGTAATGGTAACAATATGACTTAGTGATTAAATATATGGTTTCACTGTTCTAATGGCTCTCTGAGGAAAATCATAACTACAATCCGGGCTGAGAAAAATGTTTGTCACCCCTGCTACCCGATCAAACTGCAACTAAGTAGTGATAATGCTTTAGTGACTTAAGAAACAACTGGCAGAAATGTTTAAAAATATATAGATTTTCTAAACTAATGGAGGAGTGAAGATGATCTACTAACCAGACATACTCAGTGTCAGTGTTGTACCTCAACAAGTTCAATGACGGAAAGCTCAACTAGTTAATATTTTTTGTGAATGTGAACTAATTAAAAAAAAAAAGTTGGAAAAAATGCAGATCGAGTCATTTAGTGGGATGGCAAATGTTTATAGGTGTTTAGTTACTGTACATGAAATTCAGCATCTGTTATTTGGGATCTTTCTAATAGGTTGCAATCTGAGTCAATGTCATCATGTGCAACACGAGCGACAGTGTGCATGGTCTATTGGAGTGAACATGCAATTAGGCGACTACTCTTGTTCAATCCATGCATCCGTCTGTCTTCCTCTTCTTCTTCCTCCCCCATTACTTTAATTTCTTTACCTCGTCGCCAATCACCTCCCTCTATCCTACTTCCTTTTGGAATTGAGAACCTTCCTATTCACTTGCCTGTTCTAAATAGTGCCACCTACACACCCACCTAATTTATTTATTTTTCCCCACTCTAAAAAGAAAACATCCTCTTTCTTCGATGCCTTGTTTACCTGTGGATTAACTTTCGTATTAGAAAGGAGAAAAACCAAAACAAAAACAGTGCTATTTCTATCAGTGTAACCATACAGTAGGAGTGGGACGTGGAGGAGGCTGGCAGTTGTGGGCAGCCAGAAGTACACTACAATGAGAACATTAGTAGGAGGGATTCTATTGTTTGTGCAGTCAAACCCTCCAGTTGGTCCGGTAGAGATAGCACCATGGGTAAAATGGTGGATTTGTTGCTCTGTATAGTATAGGGGAACATAATAAGGGAGTTGGTGGTTATGGTCTGTCATTCACATTGTCTTGCACTCAAATTATGTTGGAATTCAGTGCAATATACATAATAAGTGACTTATTCTGTGGTTCATATTTAAAGTATGATAACCTTTTAGTGTTTCCTCCTTTAAACTCTGTTCTGTTGTTTTTTTTTTTTTTAATCCAGCAGTCTTGATAACATGGTTGGCTTACAGTGTTTGTACAGTGTGGAGCCATCGTGATCGTTAGAGCTGGATTAAAGATGACATTCAATGACATTCTTTCATATACTATGTGTAGAACATACAAACATTTGAAGGTCTGAAAGTCTCACAAGAAGACAATAAGAAAAAATGTTGCACAATAACAATGTTACAATTGTTTTTCTCCGTTACCACATACATTTTTTGAAGCAGTTATAGATGAAAGAAGAGCTCTGACGTCTGTTTATAATTGTCCATGTTAATTGTTTACAGGTTCTGTGGAGGTTTTTTTGGAAAAAAATTCAATGACTGCTCCGAAAACTTTCACTTTACTTCCAAGACCGAGAAATTAAGACATTTCAGTCGGAGCTTCAAATTATTGAGGTGAACGAAACACCACCACTTCAGTAAGCCACTTTCTGTATATACTGTGCTGTTTTTACTGCTGTCTTGCTGCAGAACAATTGGCCCCTAGGGACAAATGAAGAAATAAAAGTTGAAAGTTGAAGTTGAAAGAATTGCAAATCAGCAGGGGCTTGCTGTACACCGACGGTGGGGGAAATAATTATTTGAACCCCTGCTGAATTTAAATTTGCTCACTTAAAAATAAATTAACAGTCTTTGATAATTAGTGTTTGTTTGTTCATCGTGCGGATAGTACAAGTGTTATGTAAATGTTGTTGAGAGAAATACATATTGGATGCCCAATCAAACAATAAGTTAGTACTTGGTTTAGAAATTAGTGTTGGCATGGACATTGATATGTTTCTTGTAGTTGGTCACCAGGTTGGCTTACTGCTCCGGTAGGATTTTTGTAGCACTCCTCTTTACAGAAAGTCTCTAAATCCTTCAGGTTTTGTGGTTACTGCTTCAAAAATGGAAACATCCTAGTCATCCTTTCCCATTATTTATTTATTTATTTATTTATTTATCTATCGATCCATTTATTTATTTATTTAAGATCTGGAGACTGACCACTTCATGAACTTTACATGAGTCTTCTTGAGCTTCTCACGGTTTGCCCTGGTAGAACGTTTTTGGCAATTATAATGCTGGAAGACGGAACCATGACCCATCTCCAGTTTTCTTTCTGAGGAAAAGACGCTGTCCTGCAATGTTTTGTGTTCATTGCCTCTTCGATAAAGTGATGTTGCCCTGTATCCTTTGTTTTACTCAATGCATTTTTGAATTTGCAAAACATCTTTTCCTATTGGAATGATTTAAAATATATTGCGTGAGTACTTGGGTGTTTTTCTTTTCAAACACCAAATGGTAATACAACTGGAAAGATTTTCTTCTAAATGTTCTATCCCATGCAGGGCCTGATTTATCTCTCTAATTGTCAACCCTATTCCCTGTATGCACAGGCTATTGTCTCACACTTACATCCAGGAGTGGAAGGGAAAAACTACAATCTCCTTTCCTGTCCTGTTCTAATTTATGACAAACCAAACATGTATTTGTACTCTGCTCTCGAGCACAATCTTGTCTGGAGACACATACTGTATCTCGTCTTCTCCATGTGGTTGGACTCAGGGACTGTTCCCTCTGTCTTGTTTATCACTTTTCCATTTTTAACTTCCAGGCATGGTGGTGCAGTAAATCAGAGCAGGCCACACCTTGTCATTCTGTGATTACCTGCTGCAAAATAAAGTGACTGGGTGCCTGGCCAAGAAAATGGAAGCAGCTCACACACAGACAGAGACAGATGAGTGTGTGCATGCAGCCATTCTTTAAAACATGAATGATGGCAAACAACACCTCAGCAATAACTGATTGTGTACGTGCGGAGCTGTGCAATACATTCACATGAAATGGCAAAGGAATCGATTATTCCCTCCACCTTGTAACCAAATCAGTTTCTGTGCACTACCTCCCACCTGTGTTGATACTAATCTCAGTAAACTTGGCTCTCAAACTGTGCTCATATCTGATGAACCTCTGTGGGTAATCCTTCAGCCTGAAACTAAAGAAAAAACGAATCTGCTTCAATCCTATATTGCTAAAGCTTCCGCCCAACACTACACAATCACAAAACAGAAATGGAAACGAGGTGGAGGAATCCTTCTTGCACCATGTCCATATGCATGCATTGGAACCAAACTACAGTATTAGTAGTACTTCATTTGTATGAAAGAGGTCTGCCCCCTCACAATGGGCCCTAAAAATGGGGTGGAAAGTGTGACATTTCTTACAGTATATTGCTTTTTCAAATTTATTCTTTCTTTTTAAGTGATGTTTTTCCATTTCTTGATTCATATGGTACAAACGACCAACCTTTCTTTAGTCCATCACTCTTTCTTGTAACCCTGAGTAAATGTAGCCGAATATCATATTTTACACAGGAATATTGCAAAATATCCACTTCAGAGCTAGTACAGAAGGCCATGCCATAAGATGCCATTGGCTTTTAGACAAAACTCAGTTGTACTCTATTGCTGGAACTGTGTGTGCTTTTATAACCCCAATTCCAATGAAGTTGGGATAGAGTATTAAAGATAAATAAAGACAGAATAAAATGACTTGAGACTTGTACACCTACCAAAAAAAAGGTGATGAAAAAGTGGTAAACATCACCCTGTCTCAGCTTTTTTGGAACGTGTTGCTGCTATAAAATTAGTTAATCCTTATTTACTAGTTTGTCAGATTGAACGTTAAATATCTTGCCTTTGTAGTGTATTCAATTAAATATAGTTTGAATTTGATTTGGAAATCATTGTATTCTGTATTTGTTACACATAACATCCTAAATTCATTGACATTGACGATGTATATTTTGACAGAAGACAAAAGAGTCTCCGCTAGGATATAGGGCAAAGTTTATAAAACAGTTGTGAGGCCGGCCATGATGTACAGATTAGAGATGGTGCACATGCTCATGGGTGCATACATACAGGAGCGAAATTATATTACATGGTCACTGTATTGATGTCTGTCACTGTCTTGAGTCCAGTTTGAAAACATGCCCTCACAAGAATTTTTCAGAAACATTCAGATATTGACATTGTGGTCCCAACAATGCATCATGTATGAGACTTCAATTTGTGCTATTAGGTTTTTCCATACATCTTTAAAGGTCCTTTCCACCGTCATTTAAGACTCCTACTCAAAGAAATGTCCAGAAGCCTACACCCACTTGCACCATAGAGTTAAGTCAGTCTGTTTCGTAAACCACTTATGGACTTGTCGAGAAAAAAAAAGCGGGGCTCACACAAGACTTGCAGCTAAGAAAGCTTTAGCCTTTATTTGTGTAAGGCCGGCATGGGTATTGGGAACCGTGAGTCCGTGTAAGTGACTTTCGCATACTCATTAGGAGTAGGATTTGTTGTTTTGACCAATAGAGAAAAAAACTGCAGTTCACGAGATGGAGGTTGAGAAGAAAAGCTGACTTGAAGAAGATAGTATACTGAGGGGGTGATCTGTCACTTTTCATTTAGCTGGTGGGTTCACACTACAGTGGGCTAACGGACAAACAATCCATCTTTATTTACCCTGCTCAATGCCAATTTCATTGATTGGAGAAAATGGGATTTCCACATCCAGGGGCAAACTTGGTTCAATTTGAATGACCCCGTGAAAAGTATTTTTCTGTCCACCTTGGTTTAGCTCTCCAGTTTTACTCTTCATCCACCTGTTTCTAATAGAAATGCATCCTTTGCTTCTATTTTCTAAACAATTAAAATGTTTTGCTGCTGTCACCAACATAATGCATATCTATGAAAACCACTGGAAAATATGGTGGTTACAAATTGTAACCCTAGCTCTAAAACATTTGATTTTAATGAATGAATGGTTGTCCTTACATAGTTAAAGCTCAAGTGTCATGAAATGGATGATTTTTATTATGTAATTAATGAAAAAACGTCAGCCAATATGGGCCGATGCGCTTTTTCACCACAAAACACTTTTTGTAACTCCCACCATGAAGATCCTCTCGAGGGATTTGTTTTCGAGAAGAAGCAGGAAGTGACGTAAAGGACAGTTGCACCCCCAAGTTGACTCATTTGTTTCCATCAGTTTTACCTCCGGGAAGGTAGCTCGTTGTTCCTTCGTGTTAGCCAAAATGCCGGCTCACTGCATTGCTGGACATTGCTTGAACACTCGGGAGAATCGATTTAGCCATCATAAGTTTGAAAGGGACCCGGTTCGTTGTGAAAAATGGATTGCACGGGTGCAGAGGAGGAGAGCTTCGTGGGTTCCAAATCAAAGGTAGGTGTGTATACAGCTACTCAAAAAAATAATAGTTTGGGGCGGACCACGTAATCGGTCTCTCATAACGTAACAAAAGATCCGTGTATGAAATATGTCTGTGTGCGCATCAGATGGCGTCGGGCTGCTGCGCGGATGGCGGCGAATCTGAAGAACCCAGCCAACAATGTCTCACTCAGCCTCGTGCGCACAGTAATGCGCCCGGTTCGATAGTGTTTATCGCGTACTGTGGTGGCTGTGAAGAACCCTTGAAAAGCAGCATGCCTCAGCTCCATTTTATGACACCACGGCGCCGAATATCAGCCACACCGTCTGAGGCGCCACGTTCGGCGGTGACAGCTTCTGCAAAGGCTACGCGTCAGGCTTTGCAGACGGGGGCGGCTCTGAAGAACCCAGCCGAAAATGCGTCACTCAGCCGCGTGCGCGCAGTAAAGCGCCACAGCTGACTGTGTTGTTCATTGTACTGTACGTCTATGAACAATCCCCTAAAGCAGCACCGCTCGGCTCTGTCATAAGCCACAGTGGCCGGCTGCGATGAGCCACGATGGCTCATCTCCACCGCGGAAGTGGATCGGACGGGGATGCGGTTTGGCCGTGATCACATATCATCTGACTATGGCTCGAAACAAACGTGTAATATTGCCCTGAGGGCTCGAAACAATAGTGTAATATTGCCCCGGTAACTTCACTCGGTTGTGTGGCGTTCTCCTTTTCGAAAAGAGCTTCCGTGTCAGAAGGGACGTGTTCTTCTCCCATAGTTAGGGTGCACCGCGTGTTTTCATTGGCGAATGTCCGGGTGACGTCACTTACAGAGGATGCAGCCAATATGGCGACCATTTGGATGTCGTAGAATGAGACTTCTGCAACTTTGCACATGTATGACGTGCTCTCCACTCACATTTATTTATTTCGTATGGACATTGAAGTGAATAATGTGATATGTAATTTTCATTACAATATCTATTTTAGAATGTTTATAGTTTGTTTATGACACTTGGGCTTTAAATGCAGACAAGAGAAGCAAGGAAGTCATTGTCATTTAATAAAAAAAGGTTCTGTGGACATTTATTTATTTTTATCAATTTATGAATATAATATAGCTGGCACTCAATTGTATTAATCTTTTCTTGTATTTATATTTTTAAATTGACCTACGTTTATGCTTTAGTTTTACTTTTGATATTCAGAGTACAACAGTTGAACAACAACTGAAGTCACGGGTATTAGAATGTAATAAAGAACTTAAAAAAAACAGAAGCTAAACAGTCATCAACAGAGATGTCCATCCATCCATCCATCCATCCATCCATCCATCCGCTTTTCCAGGTCGGGTTGTGGGGGAAGTAACTTCAGCAGGCATACCCAGACTTCCCTTTCCCCAGTCACTTCTTCCAGCTCTTCTGGAGGGATCCCGAGGTGTTCCCAAGCCAGCCGAGAGATATAGTCTGTCCAGCGTGTCCTGGTTCGTCCCCGGGGTGTCTTTCCAGTGTGACATGCATGGGACACCTCACCAGGGAAGCGTCCAGGAGGCATCCAAATTATATGCCCCAGCCACCTCATCTGCCTCTGCGGACGAGCAGCGGCTTGACACTGATCCCCTCCCGGATGACCGAGCTTTTCACCCTAAGGGAGAGCCCAGACACCCTGCGGAGGAAACACATTTTGGCCGCTTGTATCCGGGAACTTGTTCTATTCGGTCACGACCCACAGCTCTTGCCCATAGTGAGGTTAGGAATGTAGATCGACTGATTAATTGAGAGCTTCGCCTTTCGACTTAACTCCCTCTTCACCACAACAAACCGATACAAAACACATATAGACTAGTTGGGCGAACTCCCGTGTCTCCCTACCTGAAGGTGGAGGGAGGCTACCCTCTCATCCACCGGAGAAAACACTACGTACAGGCCTCGATCCGAGGGGCAATAAGTTTACTCACATCTGCTCGCCATCACTCACCGTGGCCAACTCCAGAGTGGAATTGAGTCTAACCCCTCTCAAGAGGAGTGATGTCAGTGCCCAAGAGGTGCATAGAGGCGAGTCCGACTATATCTAGTCGGAACTCCTCCACTACATGCACCAACTCTGTCTCCTTCCCTGCCAAAGAGGTGACATTCCATGTCGCTAGAGCTAGTTTCTGTAGCCGGTGATCGGATCGCCAAGGTCCCCGCGTTTGGCCACCGCCCATCTCATATCACACCTGGCCCCTCTCATAGGTGGTGAGCCCATGGGAAGCAACATAGATTTATTAATTTCAAATTTTCAGCACTGCGTGTCTTTTGTGATTTCCCAACTACAGAAACCCCAAAATGCCTCAGTAAGCCCTAATAATGTTCTTGCAACAGCCTCATTACCTTCCCAAAACACTCCCATGCAGCTGACATGCATGCTGTCAAACTCTGGTGGAACATAAATATGACAGAAGGGATTGTCTCAATACCACTGGGAAAATTAATCGGAACCGTGGTAAATAAATAAGCAATGGCAAGGAAATAAAATATTAATATCCATAAGAGTTTTGTCAGGGTGGTGCTCTGCATGAATTCCCGCAGTGTGTTATTCATAGACAGGAAACGGCTAGGAATGGGACTAGGGATCGCAACCGGTTACAAATAACCTGTTAAAACCGGTTTCCGATTTTTTAAAACCGAAACCATAACCGGACTTTTGAAATCGGTTAAAATTTCCAATCATTTCTTCCGGTTCCGGTACTCCACATTGCACTATATTTTTCAACATCATTTCCAGTTTTTTCAAGTTTCGCTGTTAGAGTAAAGTTGGACTCAAAAGAACATTCAGTTAAATCAAAGAAACATCAAACATGGCATCGAGGAAACGCTCGGTATACTTTCATGCCCTTTCTGAAAGTCAGAAAGAAGAATGTTAACATTAAAACATTTTTACAAAAAAAAAAAAAATAACTTACACGAGTGCGTTGTTGAAAGCCACATTCAACAAGCTTGTTTGTCAATATTGCATACAAACTACCCCATTACCGCGTAGTAAATTAACGATCGATGGTGTAGCGCCGGAGAAAAGGAGTCTGAGGCGGAGTGTTGGACACAGGAACAAAACTTGTTTTATTGGCAGACATCAAAACACTACTCGCAAAACAGGGGGAACTCTCTGAACTCATCACTCCGGAAGAGCAACAACAAAAACAGTCCGTGCGGAACCCCGCACCTCAACTCGAGGTCCCGCGGGTGAATTATGTAAACACCACAATGGTACCGGTTTTAAAACCGGTTAATCGTTTTTTTGCTGCAGCTGTTCGGTTAAAACCGGTTATGAAAGTAAGCGTTTTTTTGCGATCCCTAATTGGGACCCACGTCATTTGTTAATTTGGTTGGAGTAATGTTTCAATAAATCACGCTGTGACAATGAATGAGTGCATGTGTATGGGCTCCATGTACCCTAGTGAATACAGAACTTTATCGCCTGGCTTTGGTTGTGTTTATCACAGCAATCTTAGTCTGCACTATTTCTTCCACATGCTCACATTTGCTACTTCAAATCTCTGAATGTCAAACTGTTAACTTCAGGAGAGTAGTACCTGACCTCACTAGGGTCATACGCAGTTAAGTATCTCTCATTGCCATGATGACTGTAGGTCATATATTTGTGTTTACTATGCTGTCATAAGATCCAGATCCCACTCATGTAATGATATTTCTAGTGTCAGCGCTAATGTTAGATTTTTTCTCGTGCTTGTACAACATTTGCCACAACCTAAAATGACAAGACGAAGAGCCAATTTTTTGTAAAAGGCATAAATCTGGAATAGTGGGTGGTGCAACGGTGCACTGGGGTGGGTTAGACCGGCGTGGCTAATTTCACAGACCAGCGCAGCCAGGTTGATCCAAGAATGGTTGGGCTGCACCACTTTTAATCACGGCTGACTTCATTCAATACCATTCAAAGTGGCTCATTGGTTGTTCGTTCATTCCCTTTGAATTTAGCGCATTGACGGTCTCGGTGGAGACTGTGCAGAAGAGGACGGCGTATGATTGCAGCGATTTCTGCATGTGTGGACAATGTTCACTGCCACCTAATTTTCACCCCACATGTCAAGCATGTCATGTCATGTCATGTCCGGAACATGTCTAATGACACACCCTCACTTCGCCGAAATGCCCAGCCTTGCACAGAATCGGCTGCCACATTAGCAAATATGTTCAGTGAGCCATGCACTTGCACGAAAATCAGAATGTCATCATTGTGCCCATCATGAATGTGATGACTACAAAAATAGAGCATGTAATTGTGTATGGGGCCTAATAGTGTTTTTAGGGCAGTCTCATTGGGACTTCACTTTGTTCTCTTGGTTATAATGAAAGCTGAAAAACTGCCATATCATTAATGACCATTTACATCAGCATTTTTAAAATAGTAAATGGGTTTTCACTTGTATTTTTTATGAGGTATAACACAGTGAACAAAACATTTGACCCTACGACGAACCCGGGAAGAGGTCTACACATGACATTATTGATGCCCATTATAACTTCATTGGGATTTCATGAATAAGCAAGAATAAATCGGGAATAAGTGTTTTTTGGTTGGTTCAGTGTGGTTCAGTAAAATTAGATTATAGCTGTTTATCTTTTTTTTTTTTTTGTCAAACTTTTAACATTCATGTTATATCTGCATTGGAGTTACAGGATGACCATAGTCTTTGTTAAACTGACAGGTAAAAAATATATTTTGGTAATTTCTTTCAATGCACATATTAATATATCAAACTAAACATAAAATGAAAAACGTACATGCAAAAAAAAAGCAGTTGCTTGCTGATTTTGTATCCCTAAATATATTTTGTTTACCTAAAAAATAAAAAAAATAAAAAAATCTTAGCAATTGCAATGGGCCATGGTAAGACTGATTGTCCCTATAATAGTCATATTAAAGTTTCATAGGTTTAATCCCTAGCTGCAACATGGTACATGGTACAGTATGGTCATTTACATGGTAAATGAATGGTTGTCACGTCCCATCGGATCGGGGGTAGGACCCAAATGCAGGACTCGGACGAAGCAAGGTAGTTCAAGGAGAAACGTTTATTATATGCCGAGGTCGGGGATCAAGCAGGCAGTCCAGTGCAGCAGCGGTAGTTGGGACGTCGGGCGAAGAGACCAGGTGAGCGGGCAGGCAGGAGTCGGTACACAGGAGAACAATCAAAGCAGGCAGAAGTAACGAAGGAGTCAGGCTTATAAGGTTGGTCGGAGAACAGGCGAAGGTCGGTACACACAGGTTGTCAATCAGGGATACGAGTGTGCTGGAACGGGACATGAAGCTCAACGAACTGGCAGGGACCAATCGTCATCGCGGTGATATAAATACACAGTCTAATCAGCCCGCATGAGACGCAGGTGTGCGCACCAATCAGCGCACCCGCACAGCTCGTGCTGGAGCGGCAGGATCATGACAATGGTAGGTTACAATACAATGTACACAAATGCTTATTATTAAATCTATACAGCCTTGACTATAATATATCATAATGATGAACTTGCCCCCCACCCCCCAAAAAAACACAGTGTTGGAGAATGCCTCTCCAATTTTTCTCTCCCTGCTTGTGGCCACTGTCTAACTTTTTTTTTTTTTTTTTTTTTACTTTATACCCACAACTCCTCCACAGCGCATATCACACTCTATCCAACACTTTTGATATGAGTAGCATGACCTATACGCCCAACTATTGTGCTGCTTCTTATTTTTAAAAATTCTAGGGTGGGAACACCTACATCTCTATATTAATAGCACAAATGTTCTTGCATTTGGAGTGAGTTTTGATGCTAGGTAACCACCCCATATGGAGGCACCAAAGTTGTAAATATTTTATCGTTGGTATTTTTCTACCAGGCACAAATAATTAGCAAAATGTCACCCACATCATTAAATATTGTTTTGGTGCATTTACAGACAATTTCACTTCCACACCCAGAAACTTGGGATTCATTTTTATTAGGGTCTCACTTTCACAATCCATATCAATAAATATCATCAGTCATGTTTCTTTCAGTTACTCCCCATAGCCATTAAAAAAAAAAATCTATATTTGCTATGCCCAACCTCAAATGATTTTTGCCCTACTTTTCTCCAGGTCGGATTATTGTAACTCACTCCTACCCGGTTTTAGTAAATAAATAAAAAAAAAAAAATCACTGTTCTCCAGCTGGTTCAGAATGCAGCCGCTCGGCTTCTCACCGATTCAAATAGGCCCCACCATATCACTCCAATTTTATCTTCACTTCATTGACTCCCAGTCTGTTGTAAAATTTATGTTAAAGTTTCCCTGATGACTTTAAAAGCACGTAGGTGCCCAGCTCTGAGCTAGTTTTTAACCATGTACAGTATGAGCCAGCTCGCGGTCCCAGATCCTTGAGTGAGGACCTTTGGTTGTTTCACCGAGGTTCCCTAATAGCAAAAAACTTTTAGTCACTTTTAGTTTTAAGCCTCAACTTGGGAACACTGTGCATGTGGAGCTGAGATGCACAAAATCTGTGATATCTTTTAAATCAATTCTTAAAACACTGTTATAGACTGACTTTTATGTGGTGGTGATACATTAATATTAGTGAAGCATATTTACACAGTAGAGTCTTTTCCCCTTGTATTAATTTTGTTTATTATTATTAGTAATAGTAGTAATTTTGATTGGACCTCATTTTATGTTTTGTATTTTATGTTTTTTCATATCTGTATTGTATTTACCTAATTATCATCCCACGTCAACCCTTTTGGTCTCAGATGGGTTCTTGCATTGCCTGGGGCTTCTCTATTGTTATTGTTTTTATTTGATCATGATTTTAGTATCCTACAGATTTTTTTATGCATTGTGGTGTATTCAGTCTGTTCGAGCACTTTGTAAAAATGTTTTTAAAGGTGCTGTATAAATAGTTAAAAGAATTTCATTGCAGCAGTTCTGATGATTGATAAAACAGATTGCAGGACCATCTTCTTTCACAAGATTGCGAGATGCAGAAGTTGCAACAGCACCCACAACATCTGTATATTGTAAAATGACTAAATTAAATGTAAATAGACCTCAGAGGAAATGTAGAAACCCATAACTGGTGCGTGGCTCTCTTATGACTGCTTAAAGAAATGACAGTAGAGGTTAAATTGCATAATGATTGAAATGTTGATTATATAAGAATGTCAATGTGCATGAAAAAGAGAAAAACAGAAGTGTGCAGCTGCAGGGACAGCTGTCACAGAGACAATAAGAAAATCTCATCCCTACAAACCTTCACTTTGCCCACAATGAAGAAGTGTTTGTTGACCAGTGTTGGTTTGCCCAATTAACTGTAAAGTTTGTTTCAAAATTATCTATCGATCCATACATTCTCTTAACCCCTTATCTTCACTAGGTTTGTCATTACTAGTTGTTAGAGCTTAGTAATGATTAATATTCGGACAAAAATGTACTAACAGCGTACAGTATCTTATTAGTGGGTGAGACTCTTATTCTACAAAGCTGAACAATATTCTGTAGCATGCACTATCATTCCGTCCCAATTAGTCTTTCACTAACTGAAGGACAAAATAAACACAGTACAGTTGCTTTGTTTACCATCAATATGTATTGATATTGAGTTCCAACTTATAAAACTGGTGCATTAAGGACAATAACAACATCTGGGAGAGGGGATCCACAAAGGTGTACTGGCCTTAACATCAGAAGTCTTTGATGGCCGTTTGGGTTTGTTTTAATTTTTAGGTGGCTACCACAAAGGTTTATCTGAATTAAGTGATACAATTTTGTTAAAATGTACTGTATAGAACAGTTTAAATGACTTACCCCAGACATTGGTTTGGAGAAAATAAGAGGAAGCCTGACACTCCTCGTCAGGTGCCAAAATCCTTTGTAAAGGAAATGAGTGAAAATTTAGAAACAATTGCAGTACAGAATAATGCAGTACCGTGACTCATGCACGTATACTCACTGATGCAGGTCCTTGTCACAAATGAGATGTTACATTGCAACGTTCCTTTTTGAGCGCAGTTAGCTCCAGGCAGTTTGTAAAGCTCGACTCATTGCTCAATGCAAGTCTAGGAAACGCCTGACAGTCCGAAGCGAGTAACCTCATGACTGAACATGGAGTTCTTTTGAAAACATTCACAAAACTTTTATATCCTTGTTAACTTTAACACTTTTACTATCTTGTCTGTAATGACAGCTCACAGTTCCCTGTAACCCCCCCCCCCTCATTGCATGGTTCTTCTAATTCTTGCATCAGTGTTCAGTTACTAGAATTGTTGGGGGGTTCCTCTACACGTGCATTTTGTATCACGTATGTCATGTATATAATTTAACAGCATGAGTAACATGCTGGCGGCATGGTGGTTCAGCTTGGAAAGCGTTGGCCTCACAGTTCTGAGGTCCTGGGTTCAATCCCGGACCCGCCTGTGTGGAGTTGCGTAGGTTTTCTCTGGGCATTCTGGTTTCCTCCCACATTCCAAAAACATGCAACATTAGTTGGACTCTCTTAAATTGCCCCTAGGTGTGATTGTGAGCGTGGCTGTTTGTCTCGATGTGCCCTGCGATTGACTGGCAACCAGTTCAGGCTGTACCCTGCGTCCTGCCAGTTGGTATAGGCTCCAGCACTCCCCACGACCCTTGTGAGGATAACCGGCTAAGAAAATGGATGGATGGAGTAACATGCTATCTCACAAGCCAATGACACTCATGAAGTCTAGAAAATGTCAGAAGACTATCTGAAGTGTCCTGTTAATTGTGATAATATTCTCTTAATTTATGTACTCAACTGGAAATTACATTGACCTTACAGCAAATTGCAAGTTTGAAGGATAAAGTCCATGAAAACTTTTGCCGGATCAGTTTGCTCATTAGCATTTAGAAATGACTTCTTTTTTAATTAATTCCAGGAAGAAATAGTCTTGACTGCATTAAAGGAGTTTTCAAAGAATTATAATTCAACTAGATTGAGAATTAGTTTGTAAATTTATTACCAAACTATATAACATCTTGCCAGCTGTCTTAAAGATGAACCTAGTGATGTGGTCATTGGTTGACAGTCCTTAGAGAACAATGTAAAATAAATAAGCCACAAAGCAGGAGCGTGGGGCAGCCGTGGACGGTCGCCGCCGGTACTCCTGGACACGGACGAGCGGCGGCTGTGGAGCCGTCGCCACCTTGTGGACGGGAATGTGAGGCGGCGGCGCCATTGCCACCTCCTGCACAGGAACGTGGGAATTGGAGAGTGGCTCCGGAAACCCCAAAGGCGGAAGAGCGCTCCGTTGTTGCTCTTTCGGTGTTCGCCTTGGCACTACTGAACTGGGGGCTTGTTCATGAATGAGCATGAACAGATCATCATTGGGAACAGCCTGGAGCAACGGGGATGATAAGGTCCTCATCCTCTTAACTGGAGGAAAATAGTTTGCCTCCTCTTGATCTGAATTCATTCCATCCTCGGAACTTAAGCCTTCTGCAATTCTAACCCTAACCCTAACCCTCGCCACGCAGCAGGATGCACAAGGGAGCACCGGGCCTGGGCGTCTCCTCTGGCCGCCACGTGTAGGACCCGGGTAGAGGGCCAAGTGGGTTCCCAAAAAAGTATTGGAGGACGAGGACTTGGACCTACTGGGCGAAGACACTCGGGAGCTCGAAACACGGGGAGGTGAAGCAAACTGACTTGGACTAAAGATCGGGAGAGGAACTCCATAGTCAAAATCTGAATCGTATTCAGGAAGCCGGTCATATAAATGAAGGTCTTTCTCATAGTCCGAAAAAATGGAGTCCAAAAGAATACGAGGTGCTGAGCGGGTCATGGTTGGGACGTATTCATGGCACGCAGGGGGTGCGTGTGACACGGAAGAAGGGGACAACATCATGGAGCCTACCCGGATAGGTCAGGGTTGGTCCTTCGGCTGTCGGTTTACCTCGCGTCGGTCCCGGCAACGCCGGGTCTTTCCTGCTGGGTCCTGGTTTGGCCAGATGGTTCTGTCACGACCCATCGGTACGGGGGGAGGACCCGAATGCAGGACTCTGGAGACGCAGAGGCAGTTTGGGAAAAGTATTTATTTGTTCCAAAGTCGGGGATCAGGCAGACAATCAAGTGGAGCAGCGGTAGTTAGGACGTCGGGCGTCGAGAGCAGGTCCGCGGGCAAGCAGGTGTCGGTACACGGGAGATAGATCAGAGAAGGCAGGAGTATCAAGGATGTCAAGCTTTTGGGGTCCGTCGGAGGCCACGCGGAGGTCAGTACACCAGGATTGACAATCAAAAATAGTGTGTGGGAGTGCAGGAACGGGGGATGAGTTGCGACGATCTGGTGAAGACCAGTCGTCCCCTGGGTCCTTTACATACCGGGGTGAATCAGCGAGGATGAGGCGCAGATATGCGCCTCTTAATCAGCGCCGCCGGTGTGGTGGGACCCGCCCAGCCAGGGCTGGACCCGCAGGACCATGACAGTGTGGAGGAGTTGGCCAAAATCTCTCCTGCAGTGTGTGCAAACCTGGTGAACAACTACAGGAAATGTTTGACCTCTGTAATTGCAGACAAAGGCGACTGGAGCAAACATTAACATTGGTTTTTATCAGGTGTTCAAATACTTATTTGCAGCTGTATCACAAATAAATTGTTAAAAAATAATACATTGTTATTTCTGTATTCTTCTTTTTAGATAATCTCTCTCACAGTGGACATGCACCTACGATAAAAATTTCAGACCCCTCTATGGTTTCTAAGTGGGAGAACTTGCAATATACAGAGGGTGTTCTTATTTTGTTCACTGTATCTGGCAACAAGTCCATTTGGTCATTGCTTTGTCTTCAGCTACCTTGGCAACCTTCTGATGTCATCGAAAAATGTCCCTAATTGAAAATAAGATTTTCTGACTTGAGACTGTGACCTTATTGACCAGAAACCTTGAAGACTAACCCAAACCCCAAAAATTTACATTCACTAAATCACAGATAATAGTATTGTTAACAAGCTTTTGTACACTGAATGAATGGTTAAAACAATCGCAATATACAGTATGTGAAATCAGGTTCCAAAATAGTCTAGAATTGAAACATTCTTTCAGTATCAGGATTCTTAGTGTGTCGCTGAATGCAAATCTCACCCCTTGGAACATTCAGCTGTCAATAAAATACATGTGTTCTCTCACGGCACACTCTCTCATTGGACACGCTCTCACGGATTGTAGATAGACTGCCTCTGAGCCCTGGCATAATGTCCAGAAGCCATGACAATTTTCCCACTGTTGCCTTGTCCAATGCGCACTTCCTTGTGGCCGCCAAAGGGTACTCCATAAGCGGTCGCTGGGATGTGTGCACCACAGTCCCCCTGGATTTTATTTTATTTTTTTCCTCCTCTGCTTCTCCTTGCAATGTGCAGCCAACAACTGTTTGATGAGCCTAATGCTGCTCTGCCAGACCTCCAGCAGCTATTCTAACTGCTTTCAAGCTGGCAAGGGGCCGCTGGGTGGTGGATCCCGCCACTGTCTCACTTGACAATGCATGTAGGTCCAGATGGCAGAGAAATTGTAGTCCAAATAACACACAATACACTTCAGGGAAAATGTATTTTTTTCCTAGCTTTGTGCATAGGTTAATGGCTCACTGCACTCTATACACTGGGTTGAGTTATGTTTAAGGAAGTGGAAATTCCACCAACTGGCTGCTCCGTGGAATAAGTCAGCTTGCTACTTATATAGTGGGGGCAGGCCGACCCATGCTGTTTCCATGTGACGTCAGCATGCCCCTGTTTTAGCAATGGGCAAAAAAATCCAGCCAGGTGTGATGGTGAAAGAGTTTTAAGCTAAGACAATTACAACTTTTGTGGGGCCTTAAGGAAGCAGTAAAATAGGGTAAAAATCTATTTGCAGTTACTTTACTGGGCCGACAATCATATCATCATACATCATCATACAAGCCAAAACATAGTATGGTAATGAATGATATAAATGTTCGCTGCAAACACAAGATCCCAAAATGATTCCAGCAGACACATTTGATAGTTCCAATAAAGTTTCTACTTTATTTGCTATACGGTGACAATGTGCTTCTTCCAGTGTGTTTTCTCCCCTCAATGATAACAAAAACCAGCATGCAGCCAATTCACAGCCACCTGAAAGGAGATGTGCTGTAAATGCATTGGAAAATAACCACCAGCAACACAAAAACCCATGACAGTTGGACTTTGTTCATTGCATTTAGGATCTTGTGGTTTATGATGTCCTTATTATTTATATGTTTGCTTTGGATTACATTTTCTAATTATTACTGTTCTTCTGCTCCTTGGGTCATTGCACGTAACCTGACATTTAATTCTGAAAGTAGTCACAGACAAACAAAACTTAAAACTTAAAGGCACACACAAACTTTGACCAACTAGGGTAAAAAAGCTATGCTCAGAGTTGATGCTCCCTAAAGTATTATTCTGTTGCGTTGTGTAGTTATCTTAAAGCCCAAGTGTCATCCCGATAAACATTCTAAAATAGATATTGCAATGAAAAATACATATAACATTATTCACTTCAATGTCTAGACAAAAAAAAAAAAAAAGAGTGGGGAGCGCCATATTGGCTGCATCTTCTATTCGTGACGTCACGCCGGGACATTCGCCATTGAGAAACGCTGTGCCAGCTACTATGGAAAACGAACATACCCCTTCTGACGCGGAAGCTCTTTTCGAAGAAGAGAACATCTCACAACCGAGTAAAATGACCGGGCCAATATTACCCCGTTTTGCGCCATATTTAAATGATATGCGGATCGCGGCCAAACAGCATGCGGCCAAATCACCTCCCCACCCGATCCACCTACATGCGCCGGTGATAAAAACACCACCGCCCATGAGCGATGACGACGCTGTGGCTAAACCGCCTCTCCATCCGATCGACCGCCACGTGCCGGTGATAAAAACAACGCTGCCCGCAAGCGACAACTAAACCTCCCCATCCATCCACCTCCGCGGTGGCTCATCTCCGCCACCCTGGACCAGCTCGACACCACGATGAGCCACCCCGGCTTGGCGCCGGAACGAGCCACCCCGGCCAAAGCCGTGATCGCGGTGCTTGGTGCCGACGGATACATTGACACATTTAGCCCCCTGACTTAGGTTCGAAGATCTTTTGTTAAACATACGAGACCGCTTGAGTGCGCTACTGCCCTGTACGTCACTTCCTGCTTCTTCTCGAACACAAATCCCTCGAGACGATTTTCATGGCGGTAGTGACAAAAAGCCCTATACGTCAAAATCATGTTGTGTGGTGAAAAAACGGATGGATCCATTTCGGCTGCCTTTTTTTCATTAATAACATACTAAAAATCATCCATTTCATGACAGTGGCACTTTAATGTGTTATGTTTTTCACATAATGTATGGGAAAAAAGTTACTGGGGAATACCATTTTTCAAACCATAGAGATACATAGAGTGTCCCCTCGGAACACAATAAGACATCTGCAGTCTCTGTGGATGGGAGCATAGGTCCGTTTTTTTAGTAGTTAACTATCACAGAGGTTCGTACACATAGGAATCATACTCAGCATACTGTTTTGGTGGGTCTCCCTTTGAAATACAATACTTGTTTACAAAGTGGGGATGATATCCACACAACTCCATGATGGATTGCAAGGAAAGTAAATTAGTGGTTTGCTTCCTGTGTTTTCAGTCATAGACCCCTGTTTGGGAGTCTTTGGCAAATCTTCTTTGTGACATCCCATGATCAACATTTTACTCTTGGCTGACAAAACTGGTATATTTCTATGAACAACCTTAATCAATCCTCTTCTGACCTGTCAAGTACCTTTCTCAGCCTATGTTCATGTTCCTTCAAAGGACCTGCCAAACAAAACATCCAAATGTAGTATGACCTCCAATGTGTTCAAGTCGGCCCTGCCTTTTCAGAAGCCTTTGAATTCCTGTCTCCAGTGTTTTAGTACGTAGGTTACGGCCATGCTACCCTGAGAACGGCCGATCTCGTCAGATCTTGGAAGCTAAGCGGATTTGGCCCTGGTTAGTAATAGAATGGGAGACCGCCTAGGAATACCAGGTGCTGTAAGCTTCTGTCCCTGGCTAGAATGCAGAAGGGTTGCGTCAGGAAGGGACTCCGGTGTAAAACTGTGCCAAACAAATATGCGCTAATCTGAGATGACACGCTGTGGCGAACCCTAACGGGACAAGCCGAAAGGAAAAGAAGAAATGTTTTAGTACTTTTACACAAGTTCCTGTTCTCTAAAAAAAATCAAAGCAAATTTTTCAACAATTGTTTGATCTATGTATCTGTTCCATGCATGCATTCTTTTATGAATCTTTTCAACACATCTTTCAGTTGTTGCATTTTGAGAGGTTTCTCCCTTCCCTGCATACTTTTTAGTGTTTTAGTCTGGAGATTATCCAAACCATTCAAAAACCTCATCCGTACATCCATTTTTCTACACCACTTATCCGTATCCTGCCTTGGAAATTGTTTTTGCACTATTATATCTTCTTGTTGTTGCATGTAATAGACAGAACGAACTAATTCATAAACATTCAGCCAAGGGAGTGAATAATGACGGACTTGTCGTATGCTCATTACTCAAGGGCACCTTGATGGTTCCCAGGCAGAGCTGCATTTCTCGTTAATAGTTATCACCATCATTTCTATTTGGTAGATGAAGGAATAGATTGCTGGATAGCTGGCAGTCGATGGGCAGCAGAGAGCAAGCAAACATGCAAGGGATCAAATTAAAAACCTGCATGTGATGTAGTGATTGAAATGCTTCACTTAGGGTCGGGCAAGCCGAGATAGCTTGTTACTTTGTTCTCATCGGGTTGCCTGGCTTGAAGTCTGGCAGTGTGTGTACAATTCAATTAACACAAGCACAAGAATGTATGGAGTAATACTGGAGTACAGTGTTCCCTTGCTTTATCGTGGTTCACCTGTTATGCAGTCAGCGAGCTGCAGATTTTTTTCATATTCATACTGCACATTATTTTCCATATCACAGAACGATTTGAAGCTGTGTTTTTTTCTGCAAAAGAAGCATTAAAACAGGAACAAAAAAGGAAAAGTCATTCAAATGGATACTACAAGAGATAAAATGTACAGCGCCCAGTACTACTGTGGATTACTGTATGATTAAGAGTTTAAAATAAAGACTATAGAAAGTGTAGCTAGAGTACGGAAGAGGTTAATACAGGAGGAGTGTGGGGAAGATTTGTTAGTCATACAGCTTTAACATGTACTTAATACAAAAAAAGTTTTTTTTTTGTGGATTTCACCTATTGCAGGGATGGTTGAGAACTTAATCCCTGCGACAAACGAGGGATTCCTTACACTTAATATTTTGCCTGTTTATTTTTCATAGGTTTTCTTTCAATGAAGGCACGTTGACTCTCCAGGTCACTGACATCCTTCAGTAAGTAAATAACATTTTACTGTCACTCTATATTCTTTGAAACAGACCCTTCAACTTTACCCACTTACTTATGAATTACAGTAAGAAGATGTAATCAACTCTCATGGCCACTATAGTATAATCGTGCAGGCTTAAGGAATAGCAAAAGCCCATATCAAACCATAGACTATTTTCCATTCATTTTTTTTTCACTGTTATTTGGGACCAAAATAGGGCTTGCGGCGTGATCTTTCCACTATGCTCTTGCAGCAATTTACCTTAACCCCATGTTGAATTACAGATTGTAAATCAAAGTGAAAGCTAGAAGTGGACCACGTGGAGAGTGGCTTGAGCACTTGTGTATTAGCACTGAGGGATCAGCACCTTTCTACAGTACGGCAGAATTTGGAATAAGCCTTGTGTTCACAGTTTTTTTTTTTTTTTTTCCAGTGAACTCTATTTACATTTGCTTTGAGGGAAATAGTCTCGATATTAAATTAAGGATGCTCAGACTCAAAGGGAGTCTGCTGTGTTGGCACACTTTCATCATCATTAGTCAGATATTGCCAACATGTATTTTTACTGCGTTTGCCTTTGAATCCAAAATTTTACTTGGAGTCAATAAATCATATTCCAATAAAAAAAAAAGAACTCTCGAGTGTACGGTAAGTGGTTACTGGGGGAACAACACCAAAATGGGCCTACTGTATATTATCTAGTAGAATAGTGAGAATAAGCGGTACAGAAAATGAATGAATGAATGTATTTAGCCTTGACAGCTCTAATTTCTTTCAAGAATGCTTTTTGTTTAAATCATCTTTTTATTCTCTGACTCACCTTGAAATGAATAGCCATTCTCTCATTAGCGAGAGTGGATCCATGGGGTTGTATTGAACATAGCCGTAGGTCACAACTCTGGAACAAACCAAACCCTATTAATTTTAGCTCTTTGAGCTGGTGCTGTGTAGGGAATTGAGCCACACTTAAAACGAGGCATTTCTCTGCGTTTCAAAGAGTTCTTCTGGTGGGTGTCTGCATAATGTATCGCACAAAAAAAGTCCTAACTCTTAAAATGTTTTGAGCAGCATGTGGTCTTTTATTTTTTTCAGCATGTGTTACATTTTGTGGTTCACTGGCAGCTTCAATTTTGCTCATTACCATGATTTGCTCTTTTCGGCGGCTGTGGAGACAAATGCAATGATGTAGCATGACTGTGTGCCATGAATATTTGAATTTATACAATGTATTATATCCTAAGCATGGTATCTTTAAAGTAATATTCATGTTTTATAATAAATAAATAAATAAATTAATTAATTAATTAATTAAGCAACACTTATTTTATGATCACACTTTAAACTGACGAGAAAGCTGAAAAGACACCCCTATTAAAAAAAAACAGTAGCACATTTACAGCAAAATGTACACCAAAAATGCTTTTGCATCTTTTCAGTAAATAGTTAAATTATGTGGTTTGCTGATGCATACAGACATTCCATCCGACTGATACACTAAAACTGTACTTCACTCATTGTGACATATGCCTAATTTGGTGCTAAATGAGACTTATAAGGAGAAGGGACATTATTATCGTGTATGTTTACTTGGGACAACCCAAATGAAAAAGAAGATGTTTGAGATGTCAGAGAATCAGTTACATCAGGTTGTTCATCAGTTAAGATCATTGAGCCTCCACAGATGACATGCAAACCTAAGTCATGACATTACCTCCAAGAGTTTCATAGACTACCTTGTGTTGTTGCGTGATTTTGAACAGATTGTCTCTTTCTTAAATCCGAAGCCTTTACATCACTAAAGTTTAATCTCGTCGTCAGTCAAAAAAAATTTGCAATTTTTTTTTTTTTTTTACTTTTTACACCTTTGGTTTCTTTCGAAATGGTTGTAATTGATTGGCTAGTATGCACTGCAGTACTGTTAAGCATAATTATGCTTTGAAAATTAATCCCCAAAAGTGAAGGGTTATATTTGACGTATTTGCACAACATTATGCATTAAGTTAGTGAGGGCTACAATGTGCATCTGTAAAACCTGAAGTCTTGGAAAGTCTGTATCTGTAATGTTTCTCAGCCAAAAACGGCAAAGCTCTCGATGGCTCACAGTTTACAGTAGTATAAAATGTCCGCATGTGTTTGTGTTCTCTCAGTTATAGTACATTAAAATATACTCTAAAGCTGTACCTATCATAGAGGTAAATTCCTCACGAGGAAGAAAATATGGACTTGAATGCACATAGATAGCAAATGCTGTTCTTTCATAGTTCAGATTTATATTGTTGAGGAGGCAGTGGCATGAAATGAACTGCAATCATTCATTATAAGGTTTATACAAAAAAATGCATTTGTTGTAAAGATTTCAAAAGAAATATGACTTACCAGCATTGTATGTATTTCTAATTTTCCCAAATATAAAATTTACTTCACTAGAATAATGTGTAACGGTTTTTGGCATGAAATAGAAACAAGTGGAAGTAGCAGACAGTTAACCTGTGACACAGATGCAATCAAGCAGATGCAAATAATCTGTGTTGGGATGCAATATGTTTGTGCGTGAGTTTATGTAATGTATGTGTGATGCAGTCTGCATCTTTAACAAGCCCTGATGTAACACCATGCAAAACACCATTGTACAGTTCTTATTCGTTGGTCTGAATAATAGGCAGACACAAATTGACTTGTCGAGTTGTGAGAAAGATAATCAGAGACAAAAACTATTTCACAGCATTCACATTCCCCATTATTAAATGTTGAACAGTTTCATAGGTCTTCTATATGCTCTTCATTCTGCTGTAGACTTACTGAACAACACTGTTGATCCTTACTGGAAACATCCTGGGTTGGTGGTATTTAAGGAGGACAGTTTTGAAGTTACAGTTAGGGAAAAAAGTCCTGGAACAAATCAACACAATATCTGCATGTGCCGTCAAGTTTGCTTCTGATATCTTGCAGTCATCTGAACTGAGCCTGTGGTGAATACAAAACAACTCCAGGTCGGGGTCTCAGTCACAAGTGAGGGAATAATGGAATGAGAGCTCAACAGGCATATTGGTGAATTTCTTGCAGTAATGTGGACTTCGTATTGGTCCATTGTGGTAAAGAAGGAGAAAAGGCAAAGCTCTCAATTCACCATTTGATGTCTGTTCCTACCCTCACATATGGTCATGAGTTGTGGGTCGTGACCAAAAGAGCAAGATCCTGGATACAAGCAGCCGAAATGTGTTTCCTCTGCAGGGTTTCCGGGCTCTGCCTTACAGATAGTGTCAGAAGCTTGGTCATCCAGGAGTGGCTCAGTGTTGAGCTGCTACTCCTTTACATTGAGAGAAACAAGATAAGGTGGGTGGGGCAACTGATTCAGATGCCTCCCTAGTAAGGTGTACTGGGACTTCATACTGAAAAGAGACCCCAGTGATGACCCAGGACACGCTGGAGAGACTATATCGCTAGACTGGCCTGGGAGCGTCTCAGGATTCCCCTGAAAGAGCTGGATGAAGTGGTGGGGAGAGGAAATTCTGGGCATAAGCAGTAGAAAATGGATCGATGAATGGATAGTATAATGACGTGTAGTGTAATGCGTGCGTATCTATCTATCTATCTATCTATCTATCTATCTATCTATCTATCTATCTATCTATCTATCTATCTATCTATCTATCTATCTATCTATCTATCTATCTATCTATCTATCTCTATCTATCTATCTATCTATCTATCTATCTATCTATCTATCTATAGTAGCATATATATATATAGTAGAAGTAGCTTCACGAGTGATACCCAGACTTCACTTTCCCCAACCACTTCTTCCAGCTCTTCCCGAGGGATCCCGAGGCGTTCCAAGCCAGCCGAGAGATATAGTCTCTCCAGCGTGTCCTGGGTCGTCCCCGGGGTCTCTTTCTGTGGGACATGCCCGGAACACCTCACCAGGCAGGCGTCCAGGCGGCATCTGAATCAGATGCACCTGCCACATGATCTGGCTTCTCTCAATGCGGATGATCCAACTTCTCACCCTATCTCTAAGGGAGAGCCCGGACACCCTGTGGAGGAAACTCATTTTGCTCACTTGTATCCCAGATCCTGTTCTTTCGGTCACGACTCACAGCTCGTGCCCATCGGTGAGGGTGGGAACGTTGATCGACTGGTAAATTGAGAGCTTCACCTTTTGACTTACCTCCCTCTTTATCACAACGGACCGATAAAAATTATGCACCACTGCAGTCGCTGCACCGATCCGTCTGTCGATCTCCCGCTCCATTCATTTTGTGTAGTCTTGATATTGATTTACGTGTTTATTTCATAAACGTTGGTAACAAAAGAAGCCTGATCTTAAACAATCAGTATTCACTCGGAAACAGGGAATGCAAGTTAACTATACTGAGCATGTTTGGAAGTTAACCACATGTTCCGAGCTGCTTCACGTACTGCGAGCACATTTACGTCAAAGTCATAAACCTCATGAGCCATGTCAAAGGAAATTCAGTTACACTGAAAACATTTCTGAGATATAACGCAAGTAACGTTTCAGTATCTAACTATAATAAATGTGAAATTGTGATTTACTTTGACTTGATCTAAGTTGTAATGTTAGACTAGTCTGTCCATATATCTAAATGGGAAAAGTGATTTTCCCCCATGGTACTGCATTATCTTGAAGTTGAAAACATTTCCCCTCTACAAGCTTTAGGAAGAGATACGAGGGACGTTCATTAAAGATTTCCCTGAACAACTTCCAATGAGCCTAGAGAATTGAATCATGGCACAAATATTAGTCTGTCTCTACATAGGCTCCGGCAAAGGAGAGAAACTTCTCCCATCCCTTTTTGCACTTTTGGAGACCTCTTCTGTAGAACTCAGCAGGTTGTGCCTGAAGCCATGCCTTGACTTCAGAAATGAGGCTTTCATCGTTTTTGAATCGGTTTCCTTTTAAAAATGACTTCATGGATGGAAGTCCACACTTGAACTGACGATGCCAGTGTTTGACAACTTCATATGATGGGGCATCCTCCCCATAAACTTCTTTCATATCATCTCTCTCTCTCTCTCTCTCTCTCTCTCGCTCTCTCTCTCTCTCTCTCTCGCTATATATATATATATATATATATATATATATATATATATATATATATATATATATATATATATATATATACATACTGTGTATATACATAGTTTCCTCATTAGGGTTGCAGTGCAGAAAATGGTTCGATGGGTGGTAAAAGGCTGTGTGTACATGGTATTGGGTGAGTCTACTCATTTTAAAATCCTTTTGAAACATTCTCATAGGGCAGCTGACCAAAGCCAGGCAGCCGGAATAGGGAGTGGTTGCTGTCCAATGGTACTCAATTATGCGGCTCCTTCAGCTGCTCTGTCTGAACATGAAATACTGGTAACTCCTCTGATTCCATTATGAGGAACATAACTGCAAATAAATAACTAATAACCATTCAGATTTCCCCGGGGGATCTCCTTCAGACTCGTCTGTCAGTTGTATGTGTCTATTAAAGCCACCTGAACAGGTTGAGCCGACAGCACCTGTGGGATTCACGCTGTTGTGACACATTTGAAATAAAAAAAGAAGACTGATTGGGAATGGGAAATTTCTAGCTGTAGTTATGGTGATATGGAAGGCTTGTTTGTGTTCAGCAAAAACTCCACAGGGAGACAGAAAGGAGGAGACACTTGTAATAAACATACAGTATATCCTTTTTGTGCTTCAGACAAGTCTTTTGTGAACAGAAGTGAAATAAAACAGATGGGTGGAAACTCGCCCAAGAAACTGAATTAACAGTATTTGATCTATAAATTTTGTAATCTTATCTTGGTCAGGGTCATGTGTGACCTTGAGCCTATTGCAGTTGTCTTGTGACGAAAGGTAGGGTACACTATGGAATGATCACCAATCAAAGTGGGTACTTTCATTTCCTTTAAATGGGGTGCAATGACAATCTTGCATCTGGTTGAAACAGATAGTTACCAAAGTACCTTTAATAAATACAGGTTTCAGCACTTGACTTTCGAAAAATAAACTAACCACAACTGCTTCGTTTCCTGTGTTGTGACTGTCCTTCTTATTCAAAACAAAGTGAATGGAGTGGAGTATCTACATATTAAAAGAAACAAAATGAAATACTGATAATTGTCTGGAAGTCTTTGGACAATGACAGGGTTTTGATTGTTTTATTAATACACACAACCACCATTTAATTAAAATACACCAGACAAGATTTGATTTCAATTTAGACTTCCAGCTCTTAATTTAATAGGATTCACAAGACCTAACTCTCTATTGAAAATCACTAGTCTCAATATTTGTTGGTAGTTGACTTATCTTGTACTGTGAACGACAACAAATAACAGTTGACATAACAAAATGCACAAAAACAAAGGACCCGCTTCTTGACCTCAGCAGAAAATAGCGTCAATACAGCCACGGACAGACAAGCATAGCAGTGATTTAGAATCTATCATCCCAATGACAGGGCGCAGATACCCACCCAGGACCTTTTAAAATCACACCTACAAATAAAGTATGTCATGGCTGTGTTATCCCCAAGACTGGCAAAGTGCTTACTAAAATAATACATCTCTCTCTTTCCCGCTGTTTCTTTCCTACTCCACATTACCTTAAAGCCAACCCGATACACCCTCACCCCATCTGGAGTCCCCTGCCATCATTCACACTGAATCCATAATCAATCCAGTGTGGAACCTGTGTGTGAGTTGGTACGGCCCGTGATATGATCCAGGCTGTACATCGATCTCTGTAGGTCAGAATCGACAATCAGGCAAAGTTGTTGCTCCTGATGGAAACGATCACTCTTTGACTACCTTCAGCAAAAATCAGTTCTCGGATCGATGATTTATGGGTCCTTGTCTTGCATACTGCTGGTTTTAATCAGTAAATAATTTGTAAAGTTTTTGATCTACCTAATCATGGTTATTTGATTTAAATACTTTTGATAGCTGATAAGCCGTTACATTAATTTTTCAGATGTTGCACTTATCCTCATATACAGGAGTTGGAGGATGAGGTATGGGAACATTAGTTGTATCATTTTACAGTAATTGCATTTTTATAGCAATAATTTTGAATAGTAAAACAGTAATATATTATGAAAAAAAGAAAACAAATTAAATGACCAATTCTACACAGCTTTAAGGTTTGTGGGAGAAAAAATATGAAACTTCAAACCAATGTTCTTCCATTTCGGCATTTATCATTTCCTTCCCAAATGCGTTGATAGTGTCATTAATATACAGCAGCAACCTTGCAGGATAGCTGTCTAATACAGACTAGGATAAAACTGAATTCCTGTCTCATCTTTATCCCCAAAACATGTTTTTCCTTGGTCCATCTCCTAGACCTCTACGGTTTTTCTTTTTTTTCAACCTTGCTTACTCGACACTTTATGTCCCATTTATTACTTTCTGATGTCAACATTAGAGCTGTGAAAATATTTGTCTGTATTTGCCCAATGATTGGCTAAGTGTGTGTCCCCCCCACTTATCTCCCAAAGTTAGCTGGGATTGACTGTGGCTCATTCATGACCCTAATAGGGATACAGAAAATGGTACAGATACAGAAAATGGATGGATGGATGGATATAGATGTGGTTAGAAAGCGAAGTACAAAGTCCCGGTGCAGTCGGTGAATGGCATCATTTCCAAGAGCTTCTTAAAATATCCACACTCTCTCATTATATTGCAGGTTTTCTCTTTTTTGTGGCCATTCAGTTCTTGCATGACAATCATGTCATGTTTTTGTAGTTTGATAAAAACCAATACAATGCAGTTTTATTTTATGTCGAGTGTCAAAAACCAATATAGGGTCTCAATTTCATTGCTGCAGCGTCAAGTCGGTGTGAGGTGCAGTACTAAATCTCTTTGAGTGGGGTGAAGAGTCATGCTGTTTCTGAGCCGTCCCTAAATGCTGCTTTTGCCATGCAGAAAAACAATCCAAAAAATTAAAATGAATGAAAAGCATTTTTGTGAATTAATCTACATTGCCCCATGGTGTGATTGTCAGTGTGACTGTTGTCTGTCTCCATGTGCCCTCCTCCTCAGAAAAATAACATTTGTTGAGATGTAATGAATTAATTGGATAATCCAGGCATTAGACAGAGTGACCCTTTTCCAAAGCAAAACACCTGGGGAAGAGAATAAGTAGCACTTTTCCTGAGGAGTACTTTGGAGGTAACATCAATAGATGTAAGTAGGTGAAGAGAAAGGAGGGTGAGCCTAAATAAGTGTGAAAAAAACATTTCAAACAAAGTGGGTTGTTGGTGTAAAAAGACAGTTAACTTTATTCCAACTCTTTCCTGAAAAAGAAATGCAACGCAATTGATACATCAGTTATGCTTCTTGCATATGCGATGTAGCTGTACAATATACAGTGCATTGCATTTGTTTCTTCATCTCATCCATCCTTCTCTCCTCATCCATCCATCTCACTCCTCACTTTTGCTCTCATGTATTCACCATGTTGTTGCCGTTAGAACCACTGCAGCTAAATTTCTTTATGGTAATGAATCTGAGCCAGTAGTGCCAGTGTTGACGCTGCAGGATACATTTGAAAACACTTAACTCTTCCAGGGGAAGTAAGACATTCTGCACTCAGACTCGCTCCCCCTACCCCTGCCCAAGCCAATCATCCAAAAACACATTTGGGACGTTGGTTGGCTTTAAGACAGACAAGAGGCTACAAAGTGCTTTGGCAATAAGTCTCGGCAATGAACTCATATTTTATAAAAGGGTAAGGTTGTAAAAAAAAAAAAAAATCTCAACATGAAGTGATTCATATGCTCTCATGCCTGCTGCTTGATACTCTTTATTTCTCATCCTGGGGAACTGCAAATACATTTGACGAAATTGATGGTTTGCTTAATGGATCCTTAAAAAATACAGTTGCTGTGATAAACTACATAACA
Source organism: Syngnathoides biaculeatus (assembly GCF_019802595.1). Lineage (NCBI taxonomy): Eukaryota > Metazoa > Chordata > Actinopteri > Syngnathiformes > Syngnathidae > Syngnathoides > Syngnathoides biaculeatus. Next base: position 296,473 of record NC_084661.1, read on the forward strand.
TTTGTATGGCTTTTTGAGATTTATTATCAGTGTGAAAATGTGTAGTTTAAAACCATGAGCGTACTACAGAATTGATTAATACATTATTGCCTGATATGGGTGTGGTCAGCATGGACTCCGTTCATGTCGGACATCGGAGTAAATAGTTGTCTGATTCCATACGTAGCCTCTGATTAACTGGTGACCAGTTTACAATCTACAATAATTAATATTTTTCCTTAAATCAGCTCTTTAAGCTATTACTTTTACATCAGATAACTCACAGATGACTGTGATCAAATGAGCATTAGTTCTTGCCAACTCTGTTGTGTTACTGTAAGCTACAAATACCACATAAACAATTCACAGTACAGGGTCGAAAAAGTATGTGAATCCCTAGGCTAATGACTTCTCTCAGAGGTAATTGGAGTCAGCTAAGCCAATTAATGTGGCGATATTGGAGGTGTTTGTTAAAGCTGCTCAGCCGTATTAAAAAAAAAAATATATGCCAGTTTTGAGTTTTCTAGCCTGAGGAAGCATTGCACAAAATAAATAATGCCTTGCACAGAAGCGCCATCAGAATACCTACATTTAAGAATGAATAACTTGCATGAAGCTGAAAAGGATCACAAAAGTATGTCCAAAAGCCTTGATGTTTATCAGTCCATGGTAAAGCAGCTTGACTTATGCTCAAAGAGGTGAAGACTAATCCTGTAGTGTCTGCTAAAGACTTACTAAAGACTTAAACATCTCTGTTGATAAATCTCAAATAAGGTCACCCAGGGCAAACAAGTCCTTGGTGAAGGAGCAGACAAACCACGGCTCAGTGACCTGTGATGATATGGACTTTGGTTTCCTTCACCCGTACATGGGTCACCGAGGCCCCCTTTTGGAACCAGGCCTGGAGGTGGCACTTGTTGGCAAGTGTCCATGGAGTCAGGACACGCAAAGTCTGAAGAGGCCTCGTGGGTCCGCCATTCCATGGGCTCACGACCTGTGGGACGTGGAAAGTGAGCCTTGGCAGTCCCATCTCTGCTTACAAAAGCTAC